>NC_048577.1:36947466-37012466 GCF_013265735.2 Oncorhynchus mykiss | reverse complement strand
TGAAAGGCCCTCCATGGAGATATGAGGGCAGTGTGTGTGTGTGTGTGTGTGTGTGTGTGTGTGTGTGTGTGTGTGTGTCTGTGTGTGTGTGTCTGTGTCTGTGTCTGTGTCTGTGTCTGTGTGTGTGTGTGTGTGTGTGTGTGTGTGTGTGTGTGTGTGTATGTGTGTCTGTGTGTGTGTCTGTGTCTCTGTGTGTGTGTGTGTGTGTGTGTGTGTGTGTGTATAATGGGTTTTGTTTCACAGAGAATGGGATAATAAGCTCACCAGTGGAGCGACGTGAGCTGTTTAGCAACAGGCTGTTGTTGTGAACGGACCTTACCTGATTTCCAATTATACTGTTCATTTCCATGACTTACACGTGAACGTTGACTTTACATGAATAAAACCGAAACATTACAAAAACTGTTTATGAATAAAATACCAAAGTACCACTTCCACTGGCAGACTGACACCCCATAAGCACTTAGAATTTTAAACAAGTTTTCTTCACTTCCAAAACTCACCCCCCTGGTAGGAAGCATAGGATTCCGTCTGTGTACAGTTCTACAGTCGATCGTGTTTTCACAGGACTGGTGTGGCGGCCATGTTGTTTCTGGACTGTGTATTCCCATTTATAAGACAGCTGTGTGATCCAGTCTCATTCCCTATACATACATGCTACTTCTGTCCCACCACAATATTTGGGCTTTAGAATGAAAGAGATGAACACAGGAAGCATTCACTACCTGACAACCTGTGGCCCCTCTCAGACCTCTGCTCTGGCTGGACCAGGGAGAGAGGTGGAGGATGGCTGGAGAACAGAGGTAGGGAGAGAAGGAGGGATGAATTGAGATTTGGTCCTCATACAGGAGCTTTTCAGTGTGGTAAAGTGGTCGAAGCAGAGATGGATGAAGACGCATGTCTTCCTTATCAACTCCTCACCTTCAAAGTACAAAGAACAGGACAGCCTCATTCTCTCACAGACACACACGAACGTACACACTCTTTTAAATACTTCATTTCTATCCACAAATCATGTTACATTCATGGAGGATTCAACCATTTCAGAGGTCTTTGTATGATTTGACTCTTAGGGACACGCACACACACACACGCACGCACGCACACACACACACACACACACGGTGACATCATTCCATTTGTGTTTTCAAGAAAAGTTAGGTAAAAATGTATTTTCTTTCTTCATCTCCCTCTCTATCTCTCACACACACAATCCTTCTCAGTCAGAGTCCTGCTAGTCTTAGCCTCCGGTGTGTGTTGACACTCCAAACTGCTTGCTGACACTGTTCACAATACGCCCTCTGTAAGTTTGTGTGTGTGTGTGTGTGTGTGTGTGTGTGTGTGTGTGTGTGTGTGTGTGTGTGTGTGTGTGTGTGTGTGTGTGTGTGTGTGTGTGTGTGTGTGTGTGTGTGTGTGTGTGTGTGTGTGTGTGTGTGCGTGCATGCTCACATGCGTCTGTGTGCGTGTGTGTGTGTGTGTGTGTGCGTGCGTGCGTGCTCACATGCGTCTGTGTGTGTGTGCTCACATGCGTCTGTGTGCGTGTGTGTGTGCGTGTGTGTGGCTGCGTGTGTTGTTGTATAATATGACTCATACCACTAGTTTCCAGTCCTCTCTTACACATGCACGTATTTATATGTTTTCCTAATTTGAAGGAACATTTGTTTTTACAGTCCCTGAGTACTGCACATATACAGTGCCTTGCGAAAGTATTCGGCCCCCTTGAACTTTGCGACCTTTTGCCACATTTCAGGCTTCAAACATAAAGATATAAAACTGTATTTTTTTGTGAAGAATCAACAACAAGTGGGACACAATCATGAAGTGGAACGACATTTATTGGATATTTCAAACTTTTTTAACAAATCAAAAACTGAAAAATTTGGCGTGCAAAATTATTCAGCCCCTTTACTTTCAGTGCAGCAAACTCTCTCCAGAAGTTCAGTGAGGATCTCTGAATGATCCAATGTTGACCTAAATGACTAATGATGATAAATACAATCCACCTGTGTGTAATCAAGTCTCCGTATAAATGCACCTGCACTGTGATAGTCTCAGAGGTCCGTTAAAAGCGCAGAGAGCATCATGAAGAACAAGGAACACACCAGGCAGGTCCGAGATACTGTTGTGAAGAAGTTTAAAGCCGGATTTGGATACAAAAAGATTTCCCAAGCTTTAAACATCCCAAGGAGCACTGTGCAAGCGATAATATTGAAATGGAAGGAGTATCAGACCACTGCAAATCTACCAAGACCTGGCCGTCCCTCTAAACTTTCAGCTCATACAAGGAGAAGACTGATCAGAGATGCAGCCAAGAGGCCCATGATCACTCTGGATGAACTGCAGAGATCTACAGCTGAGGTGGGAGACTCTGTCCATAGGACAACAATCAGTCGTATATTGCACAAATCTGGCCTTTATGGAAGAGTGGCAAGAAGAAAGCCATTTCTTAAAGATATCCATAAAAAGTGTCGTTTAAAGTTTGCCACAAGCCGTAGGCGTAAAAGCAACACAGCTCATCACCCTGAACACACCATTCCCACTGTCAAACATGGTGGTGGCAGCATCATGGTTTGGGCCTGCTTTTCTTCAGCAGGGACAGGGAAGATGGTTAAAATTGATGGGAAGATGGATGGAGCCAAATACAGGACCATTCTGGAAGAAAACCTGATGGAGTCTGCAAAAGACCTGAGACTGGGACGGAGATTTGTCTTCCAACAAGACAATGATCCAAAACATAAAGCAAAATCTACAATGGAATGGTTCAAAAATAAACATATCCAGGTGTCCAGAATGGTCGAGTCAAAGTCCAGACCTGAATCCAATCGAGAATCTGTGGAAAAAACTGAAAACTGCTGTTCACAAATGCTCTCCATCCAACCTCACTGAGCTCGAGCTGTTTTGCAAGAAGGAATGGGAAAAAAATTTCAGTCTCTCGATGTGCAAAACTGATAGAGACATAACCCAAGCGACTTACAGCTGTAATCCCAGCAAAAGGTGGCGCTACAAAGTATTAACTTAAGGGGGCTGAATAATTTTGCACGCCCAATTTTTCAGTTTTTGATTTGTTAAAAAAGTTTGAAATATCCAATAAATGTCATTCCACTTCATGATTGTGTCCCACTTGTTGTTGATTCTTCACAAAAAAATACAGTTTTATATCTTTATGTTTGAAGCCTGAAATGTGGCAAAAGGTCGCAAAGTTCAAGGGGGCCGAATACTTTCGCAAGGCACTGTACCTCCTGTAACACAACATCACTATCCTCTCCTGTCTGTACCACACTAGATTCCACCCCTGGTCCAACCAATGGGCTTTCAACCTTTTCATTGGGGTCATCTTCCATTGTCTTAGAATACCATTAACTGCCCCCAGGTCATTCACAGCTAGCTTTGTATAAGCCTCCATTATAAACTGGGTGGTTCGAGCCCTGAATGCTGATTGGCTGACAGCCATGGTATATCAGACCGTATTTCACGGGTGTGACAAGACATGTATTAGTACTGCTCTAATTCCATTGGTAACCAGTTCATAATGGCAATAAGGTGCCTCGGGGGGTTGTGATATATGGCCGATAGATTGTGTAACGGCTAAGAGCTGTGTCTAGGTAATCCACGTAGCGTCGTGCGAAAGAACAGCACTTAGCCGTGGTATATTGGCTCTATACCACACCCACTCGGTCCTTATTGCTTCATTCTAAAAGAGGAAGAGAACATTCTACACTCAACATATAGAATGAGTGGTGCTGGCTACACTGGCCAGGCTTGAAAAAGACTTCTACGACCCCTATTCCCAGAATGTCTGTTCCGCCTCATAGGAAAGCTAGATCGAATCTCCGAGCTGTTGTTCTACCCTTGAACAAGGCAGTTAACCCACCGTTCCTAGGCCGTCTTTGAAAATAAGAATTTGTTCTTAACTGACTTGCCTAGTTAAATAAAGGTTAAGTAAAATATATAGACTGCTAAACGCTTTCCTAAAACACAGAGTGAGATTCGTCTGGGGAAATGTCAATAGAGTCTTTTACTCCAGTTTAATCTGATTCTGGCTACAGCTAGAGATTGTAATAACCAACACAATGATTGAAGTGATTCAGTCCTTACACTTAATCCAGCTGCTATTTATTCTTATGTGTGTGTGGGTCGAATCCACCTAAAATAATCTCCATGGAGCACGACAGGGTTGTCTGGGCTTTGGCAGTGTTGAGGCATTAGGATCCATGTGTCACAGCTGCTAATGGTGACTGGACAGTAGAAGTGTCCGTGTGTGTGTGTGTTGTGTGTGTGCGTGTGCGTGGGTGTTTGTGTGTGCGTGTGTATGTATGTGTTACAGACCCAAGGTGAAAAACTCCCTGTCGATATCTCCCAATGGAATTCTATTCCACCTCCTGTCTAGCGGTAAAGCTAGGCGCTGATTGATACAGTCTGGGGTCTCTGGTTTAGTCACAGAGCTGTAACAGTAGATCAGTATGATAACATTATGAGACTCTTGGTTTTCTCTCAGGGTTTTCACTTAATTTACTAAAGGGTTGATTTCTCCCACAGACTCAAGCTGCATCTCATCACTTCAGATATCTCTTTGTCAGTGTAGACTGACTTCTCGCAGCTGGTCATCTGGTCAATTTATGTTGTCAAGCGTGGTGTGTGTGTAGGAGCGTGGTGTGTGGGAGTGTAGGAGCATGGTGTGTGATGGAGTGTAGGAGTGTGGTGTATGGGAGTGTAGGAGCGTGGTGTGTGGGAGTGTAAGAGCGTGGTGTGTGTGGTGTATGGGACTGTAGGAGCGTGGTGTGTGGGAGTGTAGGAGTGTGGTGTGTGGGAGTGTAAGAGCGTGGTGTGTGTTAGTGTAGGAGCGTGGTGTGTGTGAGTGTAGGAGCGTGCTGTGTGGTGTGTGTGAGTGTAGGAGCGTGGTGTGTGTGAGTGTAGGAGTGTGGTGTATGGGAGTGTAGGAGTGTGGTGTATGGGAGTGTAGGAGTGTGGTGTATGGGAGTGTAGGAGTGTGGTGTGTGGGAGTGTAGGAGTGTTGTGTATGGGAGTGTAGGAGTGTTGTGTATGGGAGTATAGGAGTGTGGTGTGTGGGAGTGTAGGAGTGTGGTGTGTGGGAGTGTAGGAGCGTGGTATGTGTGAGTGTAGGAGCGTGGTGTGTGTGAGTGTAAGAGCGTGGTGTGTGTGAGTGTAAGAGCATGTTGTGTGTGAGTGTAGGAGCGTGGTGTGTGTGAGTGTAGGAGCGTGGTGTGTGAGTGTAGGAGTGTGGTTAGTGGGAGTGTAGGAGAGTGGTGTGTGCATGTAGGAGCGTGGTGTGTGTGAGTGTAGGAGTGTGGTGTGTGTGAATGTAAGAGCATGTTGTGTGTGAGTGTAGGAGCGTGGTGTGTGTGAGTGTAGGAGCGTGGTGTGTGAGTGTAGGAGTGTGGTTAGTGGGAGTGTAGGAGAGTGGTGTGTGCATGTAGGAGCGTGGTGTGTGTGAGTGTAGGAGTGTGGTGTGTGGGAGTGTAGGAGCATGGTGTGTGTGAGTGTAGGAGCGTGGTGTGTGTGAGTGTAGGAGCGTGGTGTGTGGGAGAGTAAAAGCTTGGTGTGTAGGAGTGTAAGAGAGTGGTGTGTGCATGTAGGAGCGTGGTGTGTGTGAGTGTAGGAGCGTGGTGTGTGTGAGTGTAGGAGCGTGGTGTGTGTGAGTGTAGGAGCGTGGTGTGTGTGAGTGTAGGAGCGTGGTGTGTGTGAGTGTAGGAGCATGGTGTGTGAATGTAGGAGCGTGGTGTGTGTGAGTGTAGGAGCATGGTGTGTGTGAATGTAGGAGCGTGGTGTGTGTGAGTGTAGGAGCGTGGTGTGTGTGAGTGTAGGAGCATGGTGTGTGTGAATGTAGGAGCGTGGTGTGTGTGAGTGCAGGAGCGTGGTGTGTGGGAGTGTAGGAGCGTGGTGTGTGTGAGTGTAGGAGCGTGCTGTGTGGTGTGTGTGAGTGTAGGAGCGTGGTGTGTGTGAGTGTAGGAGTGTGGTGTATGGGAGTGTAGGAGTGTGGTGTATGGGAGTGTAGGAGCGTGGTGTGTGGGAGTGTAGGAGCGTGGTTTGTGAGAGTGTAGGAGCGTGCTGTGTGGTGTGTGTGAGTGTAGGAGCATGGTGTGTGTGAGTGTAGGAGTGTGGTGTATGGGAGTGTAGGAGTGTGGTGTATGGGAGTGTAGGAGTGTGGTGTATGGGAGTGTAGGAGTGTGGTGTGTGGGAGTGTAGGAGTGTTGTGTATGGGAGTGTAGGAGTGTTGTGTATGGGAGTGTAGGAGTGTGGTGTGTGGGAGTGTAGGAGTGTGGTGTGTGGGAGTGTAGGAGCGTGGTGTGTGTGAGTGTAGGAGCGTGGTGTGTGTGAGTGTAGGAGCGTGGTGTGTGTGAGTGTAGGAGCATGGTGCGTGTGAGTGTAGGAGCGTGGTGTGTGTGAGTGTAGGAGCGTGGTGTGTGTGAGTGTAGGAGCGTGGTGTGTGGGAGAGTAAAAGCTTGGTGTGTAGGAGTGTAAGAGAGTGATGTGTGCATGTAGGAGCGTGGTGTGTGTGAGTGTAGGAGCGTGGTGTGTGTGAGTGTAGGAGCGTGGTGTGTGTGAGTGTAGGAGCGAGGTGTGTGTGAGTGTAGGAGCGTGGTGTGTGTGAGTGTAGGAGCATGGTGTGTGTGAATGTAGGAGCGTGGTGTGTGTGAGTGTAGGAGCATGGTGTGTGTGAATGTAGGAGCGTGGTGTGTGTGAGTGTAGGAGCGTGGTGTGTGTGAGTGTAGGAGCATGGTGTGTGTGAATGTAGGAGCGTGGTGTGTGTGAGTGTAGGAGCGTGGTGTGTGGGAGTGTAGGAGCGTTGTGTGTGGGAGTGTAAGAGCGTGGTGTGTAGGTGTGTGGGAGTGTAGGAGTGTGGTGTATGGGAGTGTTGGTGTGTGGGAGTGTAAGAGCGTGGTGTGTGTGAGTGTAGGAGTGTGGTGTATGGGAGTGTAGGAGCGTGGTGTGTGGGAGTGTAAGAGTGTGGTGTGTGTAGGAGCGTGGTGTGTGTGAGTGTAGGAGCGTGGTGTGTGTGTGAGTGTAGGAGCGTGGTGTGTGTGAGTGTAAGGGCGTGGTGCTTGTGAGTGTAGGAATGTGGTGTATGGGAGTGTGGTGTATGGGTGTAGGAGCGTGGTGTGTGTGAGTGTAGGAGTGTGGTGTATGGGAGTGTAGGAGTGTGGTGTATGGGAGTGTTTGGAGCGTGGTGTGTGGTGTGTGTGAGTGTAGGAGCGTGGTGTGTGTGAGTGTAAGAGTGTGGTGTGTGTGAGTGTAGGAGCGTGCTGTGTGGTGTGTGTGAGTGTAGGAGCGTGGTGTGGGTGAGTGTAGGAGCGTGGTGTGTGGGAGTGTAGGAGTGTGGTGAGTGGGAGTGTAGGAGCGTGGGGTGTGTGAGTGTAAGAGCGTGGTGTGTGTGAGTGTAGGAGCGTGGTGTGTGTGAGTGTAGGAGCGTGGTGTGTGTGAGTGTAGGAGCGTGGTGTGTGTGAGTGTAGGAGCGTGGTGTTTGTGAGTGTAGGAGCGTGGTGCGTGTGAGTGTAGGAGCGTGGTGTGTGTGAGTGTAGGAGCGTGGTGTGTGTGAGTGTAGGAGCGTTGTGTGTGGGAGAGTAAAAGCTTGGTGTGTAGGAGTGTAAGAGAGTGGTGTGTGCATGTAGGAGCGTGGTGTGTGTGAGTGTAGGAGCGTGGTGTGTGTGAGTGTAGGAGCGTGGTGTGTGTGAATGTAGGAGCGTGGTGTGTGTGAGTGTAGGAGCGTGGTGTGTGTGAGTGTAGGAGCGTGGTGTGTGTGAATGTAGGAGCGTGGTGTGTGTGAGTGTAGGAGCGTGGTGTGTGGGAGTGTAAGAGAGTGGTGTGTGAATGTAGGAGCGTGGTGTGTGTGAGTGTAGGAGCATGGTGTGTGTGAGTGTAGGAGCGTGGTGTGTGGGAGTGTAGGAGCGTGGTGTGTGGGAGTGTAAGAGCGTGGTGTGTAGGAGTGTGGTGTGTGGGAGTGTAGGAGTGTGGTGTATGGGAGTGTTGGTGTGTGGGAGTGTAAGAGCGTGGTGTGTGTGAGTGTAGGAGTGTGGTGTATGGGAGTGTAGGAGCGTGGTGTGTGGGATTGTAAGAGTGTGGTGTGTGTGAGTGTAGGAGCGTGGTGTGTGTGAGTGTAGGAGCGTGGTGTGTGTGAGTGTAGGAGCGTGGTGTGTGTGTGAGTGTAGGAGCGTGGTGTGTGTGAGTGTAAGGGCGTGGTGTGTGTGAGTGTAGGAATGTGGTGTATGGGAGTGTGGTGAATGGGTGTAGGAGCGTGGTGTGTGTGAGTGTAGGAGTGTGGTGTATGGAAGTGTAGGAGTGTAGTGTGTGGGAGTGTAAGAGCGTGGTGTGTAGGAGTGTGGTGTATGGGAGTGTAGGAGTGTGGTGTATGGGAGTGTAGGAGTGTGGTGTATGGGAGTGTAGGAGCGTGGTTTGTGAGAGTATAGGAGCGTGCTGTGTGGTGTGTGTGAGTGTAGGAGCGTGGTGTGTGTGAGTGTAGGAGTGTGGTGTATGGGAGTGTAGGAGTGTGGTGTGTGGTGTGTGTGAGTGTAGGAGTGTGGTGTGTGTGAGTGTGGGAGCCTGGTGTGTGTGAGTGTAGGAGCGTGGTGTTTGGGAGTGTAGGAGTGTGGTGTGTGTGAGTGTAGGAGCGTGGTGTGTGTGAGTGTAGGAGCGTGGTGTGTGTGAGTGTAGGAGCGTGGTGTGTGTGAGTTTAGGAGCGTGGTGTGTGTGAGTGTAGGAGCATGGTGTGTGTGAGTGTAGGAGCGTGGTGTGTGAGTGTAGGAGCGTGGTGTGTGTGATCAGCTGCCCTCCTATATCCCAGGCAGGCGGGCCCAGGCAATACAGCAGGTGCCGTCCCCATAGACTGGCATGTTAATCAAGTGGGATTAGGATTCAGTGAGTACAAATGTGATGGAAAAGGGTTTGAATTGCATGCTAAACCCCCCTGCCCACTAATCCACTGCCCTACGCTCACATATGTCACCCACGGGGCGAGGACAGAGAGGGAGTGTATGTATTGTGACCCCAACCTAGCCTCCTGGTGTCCCACGATCACACATCTCTCTCTCTCTCTCTGTCCCTCTCTCTCTCTCTCTCTCTCTTCATCTCCCTCTCCCTCTCTCTCTCTCTCTCTCTCTCTCTCTCTCTTTCTTTCTCTTTCTTTCTCCCTCTTTCTCTTTCTATTTCTCTCTCTCTCACACACACACAGCCCTGGTGAACAGACTTGGCGAGGGCCATTTGTAGTGACAGCGTCGCCCATCCCATGCGGGTGCTCGTTGACTGTCCTCTGTGGATGCGAGGGTAATTATCTTTCACGCATCATTACCCCTCCTGATCTCCTGATCTTCCCCCTGTGTGTTTTCACCATCAGGACTAGCCAATCAGAGACACTCATCTCCTCCCTGTGTGTATTCACCATCAGGACTAGCCAATCAGAGACACTCATCAACACAGAGACACTCTACAATCTTAGAAAAAAGGTTTCTACCTGGAACCAAACGGGTTCTTCAAAGGGTTCTCCTGTGGGGACAGCTGATGAACCCTTTTAGGTTCTAGATAGCACCTTTTTTTATAAGAGTGTACCACAGGTCCATCTGTATCTATGATGATGACATTTCAGCTCGGTGTCATCTGTCTGTCTGGACGACACCTACCCCTGCCACGCCTCTCTCTTTCTCCCTCTCCCTCTCCCTCCATCCAAACATGGAGAGCAGAAACCTTCCTGGAGTGTTGGTAGTAATAATGCTTCAATTAGGTTATTATGATGGAGGGGCAGGCTGGGTAATACCAGAGTCCTGGCAACAGGATTGGACTGTTCTCTATGTAAAGGGGGGTGTGCTGGCTACGACTATTGGTGGAGAGTGGGGATGTTATGGGGACGTTATTGGTGGAGAGTGGGGACGTTATTGGTGGAGAGTGGGGACGTTATTGGTGGAGAGTGGGGACGTTATGGGGACGTTATTGGTGGAGAGTGGGGACGTTATGGGGACGTTATTGGTGGAGAGTGGGGACGTTATTGGTGGAGAGTGGGGACGTTATGGGGACGTTATTGGTGGAGAGTGGGGACGTTATGGGGATGTTATTGGTGGAGAGTGGGGATGTTATGGGGACGTTATTGGTGGAGAGTGGGGACGTTATGGGGACGTTATTGGTGGAGAGTGGGGATGTTATGGGGACGTTATTGGTGGAGAGTGGGGATGTTATGGGGACGTTATTGGTAGAGAGTGGGGATGTTATGGGGACGTTATTGGTGGAGAGTGGGGACGTTATGGGGATGTTATGGGGACGTTATTGGTGGAGAGTGGGGACATTATAGGGACGTTATTGGTGGAGAGTGGGGACGTTCTAACCTTGGGACTGTTATCATGAGCATATGGATTGGAGACTTATTCATCTCACCATTATCATCATTATCATCATTGTCATCATTACAATTGTTTCTCTTGTCGTCCCCCTATTATATTTCCACCATTTGACCTTTTGTTAAAAGGGGTTTATAAGTAAGATTTAATTGAAGTGTTGATATTTTGTCTGCGCTGGGTTGGACGGGGTGGGAGTGAGACGCGACTCCTCTGTCATCTGCCGCGAGGCCAGGCTGAAGTCTTCTCCCCTCTCTAACCAGCATGTGTCATATACAGGACAGTCTGACCCACACAGCAATTTCCGGTCTTTGTGTGTGTGCATCTGTTTTGGTCAGTGTGTTCATACCTCTGACCTCTAGTGTGACACACTGACATTCTTGCTCGTTTCCACTGTCTGAGGGGATCCATCAAACCCTCTACAGACCAAATAGCTATAGACTGAGCCTGTCTGGGTGGAAGCCAAGACGTTATGGTGAGAGAGTGACCCTGTGAAGGAGAGACCTCACCTTCCTGAAAAGCCACAATGCCCTGAGCACTGTCCACACCTTCTCTCTCTCTCTCTCTGGCTCACACACACACACACACACCTTGCTGTCTGCTCTGTCCACTGCCTCCAGACAGTAGTACAACTTGTCCTATCCCAGGAAATGCCTCTGACTACATCACTTTGCTGCGTATCAGTGCCAGTCTGGCCCCGTATCAGATTCTAACATAACCATCAGTATCACTTCTGGTTTATCAGACCTCTGCCAGACTAATAGCTCCTGCCCATGAATATTGATGGACATGGCTTGTGTTACGTGGATGGGCAGGGTACCATGGTACTGAGCGACGGATGAGCTCCAGGGATCCCTGTCAAGTCCCTGCCATTGGAACAAGTGTCCTGTGATACGCTGTGTACCTGAACAACACGAAGTACAGTACACTGTCTTTACATAAAGAGCATAAAGACCAGTGCCCTGGAGGACGATAACCTACGCTACTGAGATCTGTGGCGTTGATATTGAGATTGACTGTTTTCCAACTCGTGTCGTAGTGACTGACAGTTCTATGGTGGTGGTGGAAGTGGACACTGTTGCTATTAATAGGCTGGAATTGTGAGTGGCAATATGATTGATTTGCACCTGATCCAGCAGAGGCAGAAGACATTAACACACGCACGCACGCGCACGCGCACACACACACACACACACACACACACACACACACACACACACACACACACTTTATTAGCCTGGTTTGACAGGCTCCTGGGGGTCTGAGGAAAGATGGGGGTCTGAATACTGAGGAAAGATGTGCTCCAGCTATATGTGTGTGTGTGTGTGTGTGTGTGTGTGTGTGTGTGTGTGTGTGTGTGTGTGTGTGTGTGTGTGTGTGTGTGTGTGTGTGTGTGTGTGTGTGTGTGTGTGTGTGTGTGTGTGTGTGTGAGAATGGCTCTTATGGAGGGTTACAGACAGTTCTGTCAGCACCCTTTCACTCCTTTATTCACACACCAGCTGAGCTTAACACGTATCCCTTCACCTCATACCCCTACCCCCAGGGTTAGGTCGGTCACTTTGGATCACCCAAACTCAGTAACGTAATCTGATTACTTTCAGTTACTTTTGGATCCATCAAACACATTTGGTGTGTCATCATAGGGGTCTCTGGTCTTTGACTCACTCAGGTGGAACAAACTTAAACTTGCTCCTTTTTTCAATGCTGAATTAAATGTCCTTGAGAAAACAGAAATGTGTCATAATGTCTATAAAAGGAATAATCTAGTTTTCCAGAAGTATCTCTAATTCGATTGAAGTTAGTTTTTTTGTAATCAGATTACATGTAACCTAATCAGTTACTCCCCAACCCACACACATACTCACCCTACAGCATTCCTCAGAGGGAAAGTCACATTTCAGTCATTTAGCAGAGCAACTTACAGTGGTGAGTGATACATTTTCGTACTTTTTTTCATACTGGTCCCCCGTGAGAATCGAACGCACAACCTGGCTTTACACCCCCTATGCTCTACTAACTGAGCCATTTAGTTGGTTCGGAGGGGGCATCATACATCAATGTTGGGCACAGTGGCTGCCAGGCAGACCAGGGCAACCAGCATACCTAATTTATTGTGGTACTGTACCTTCTGCTAGAGCTCCTACAGCTGTTGACCTTATGACCTGCTGGTAGAGTGGGTTTACACAGGCACAGCCGCTGACTGTGGAATGTTCTCGATTGAGTCCACTGACCAGTCACAGGTCAGAATCACAGGACAGAGGTCTTCCTTGTGTTTTTGTTGGGCTCATTGGTGTGTGCGTGTATGTGTATACAGTGGGGAGAACAAGTATTTGATACACTGCCGATTTTGCAGGTTTTCCTACTTACAAAGCATGTAGAGGTCTGTCATTTTTATCATAGATACACTTAAACTGTGAGAGACGGAATCTAAAACAAAAATCCAGAAAATCACATTGTATGATTTTTAAGTAATTAATTTGCATTTTATTGCATGCCATAAGTATTTGATACATCAAAAAAGCAGAACTTCATATTTGGTACAGAAACCTTTGTTTGCAATTACAGAGATCATACGTTTCCTGTAGTTCTTGACCAGGTTTGCACACACTGCAGCAGGGATTTTGGCCCACTCCTCCATACAGACCTTCTCCAGATCCTTCAGGTTTTGGGGCTGACGCTGGGCAATACGTACTTTCAGCTCCCTCCAAAGATTTTCTATTGGGTTCAGGTCTGGAGACTGGCTAGGCCACTCCAGGACCTTGAGATGCTTCTTACGGAGCCACTCCTTAGTTGCCCTGGCTGTGTGTTTCGGGTCGTTGTCATGCTGGAAGACCCAGCCACGACCCATCTTCAATGCTCTTACTGAGGGAAGGAGGTTGTTGGCCAAGATCTTGCGATACATGGCCCCACCCATACTCCCCTCAATACGGTGCAGTCGTCCTGTCCCTTTTGCAGAAAAGCATCACCAAAGAATGATGTTTCCACCTCCATGCTTCACGGTTGGGATGGTGTTCTTGGGGTTGTACTCATCCTTCTTCTTCCTCCAAACACGGCGAGTGGAGTTTAGACCAAAAAGCTCTATTTTTGTCTCATCAGACCACATGACCTTCTTCCATTCCTCCTCTGGATCATCCAGATGGTCATTGGCAAACTTCAGACGGGCCTGGACATGCGCTGGCTTGAGCAGGGGGACCTTGCGTGCGCTGCAGGATTTTAATCCATGACGGCGTAGTGTGTTACTAATGGTTTTCTTTGAGACTGTGGTCCCAGCTCACTTCAGGTCATTGACCAGGTCCTGCCGTGTAGTTCTGGGCTGATCCCTCGCCTTCCTCATGATCCTTGATGCCCCAAGAGGTGAGATCTTGCATGGAGCCCCAGACCGAGGGTGATTGACCATCATCTTGAACTTCTTCCATTTTCTAATAATTGCGCCAACAGTTGTTGCCTTCTCACCAAGCTGCTTGTCTGTTGTCCTGTAGCCCATCCCAGCCTTGTGCAGGTCTACAATTTCATCCCTGATGTCCTTACACAGCTCTCTGGTCTTGGCCATTGTGGAGAGGTTGGAGTCTGTTTGATTGAGTGTGTGGACATGTGTCCTTTATACAGGTAACGAGTTCAAACAGGTGCAGTTAATACAGGTAATGAGTGGAGAACAGGAGGGATTCTTAAAGAAAAACTAACATGTCTGTGAGAGCCGGAATTCTTACTGGTTGGTAGGTGATCAAATACTTGTGATTTTCTGGATTTTTGTCTCTCACAGTTTAAGTGTATCTATGATAAAAATGACAGACCTCTACATGCTTTGTAAGTAGGAAAACCTAAAAAATCGACAGTGTATCAAATACTTGTTCTCCCCACTGAATGTGGATGTATGCTGTGTGGACGTTTTTCTGTATGCTATGCTAGTTCGTGTATTTATGTGAACACACTCAATCACTGAGCAGGTTCCAGTAGGACCACAGTAGAATGTCTCTAGCAGTAGGTAGCTTGACCCTGGCTGCGTGATAGGAGAGTTCCTGTGACCCAGGTACCACACATGTTATCGCTGTGTGATTTACGAGGTGAATGTGTGAACAGTCGGAGCACGTCCATTCACTTGTTGCTCTGCTCGGTCTTCTTCAGCCCCTGGTCAGTGTATATGGCTTACGAGGCCTGGCTCCAACCACACTGTCTGACTGCTGTCTTACACTGTGAGGATGTGTGTGCTGTCTGTGTACAGTCGTGGCCAAAAGTGCTGAGAATGACACAAATATTCATTTTCACAAAGTTTGCTGCTTCAGTGACAGATATTTCTGTCAGATGTTACTATGGAATACTGAAGAATAATTACAAGCATTTCATAAGTGTCAAAGGCTTTTATTGACAAGTACATGCAGTTGATGCAAAGAGTGAATATTTGCAGTGTTGACCCTTCTTTATCAAGACCTCTGCAATCCACCCTGGCATGCTGTCAATTATCTTCTGGGCCACATCCTGACTGATGGCAGCCCATTCTTGCATAATCAATGTCCACCCACCTCTTGAGGATTGACCACAAGTTCTCAATGGGATTAAGGTCTGGGGAGTTTCCTGTCCATGGACCCAAAATATTGATGTTTTGTTTCCCGAGCCACATAGTTATGACTTTTGCCTTATGGCAAGGTGCTCCATCATGCTTGAAAAGGCATTGTTCGTCACCAAACTGTTCCTGGATGGTTGGGAGAAGTTGCTCTCGGAGGATGTGTTGGTACCATTCTTTATTCATGACTGTGTTCTTAGGCAAAATTGTGAGTGAGCCCACTCCCTTGGCTGAGAAGCAACCCCACACATGAACGGTCTCATGATGCTTTACTGTTGGCATGACACAGGACTGATGGTAGCGCTCACCTTGTCTTCTCCGGACAAGCTTTTTTCCATATGCCCCAAACAATCGGAAAGGGGATTCATCAGAGAAAATGACTTTACCCCAGTCCTCAGCAGTCCAGTCCCTGTACCTTTTGCAGAATATCAGTCTGTCCCTGATGTTTTTCCTGGAGAGAATTGGCTTCATTGCTGCCCTTCTTGACACCAGGCCATCCTCCAAAAGTCTTCGCCTCACTGTGCGTGCAGATGCACTCACACCTGCCTGCTGCCATTCCTGAGCAAGCTCTGTACTGGTGGTGTCCCGATCCCGCAGCTGAATCAACTTTAGGAGACGGTCCTGGCGCTTGCTGGACTTTCTTGGGTGCCCTGAAGCCTTCTTCACAACATTTGAACCGCTCTCCTTGATGTTCTTGATGATCCAATAAATGGTTGATTTAGGTGCAATCTTACTGGCAGCAATATCCTTGCCTGTGAAGCCCTTTTTGTGCAAAGCAATGATGACGGCACGTGTTTCTTTGCAGGTAACCATGGTTGACAGAGGAAGAACAATGATTCCAAGCACCACCCTCATTTTGAAGCTTCCAGACTGTTATTCGAACTCAGTCAGCATGACAGAGCGATCTCCAGCCTTGTCCTCATCAACACTCACACCTGTGTTAACTTCTTACGGCTGAGATCCCGGATCGATATGACAACAGCCAGTGAAAGTGCAGGGCGCCAAATTCAAACAACAGAAATCTCATAATTAAAATTCCTCAAACATACAAGTATTTTACACCATTTTAAAGATGAACTTGTTGTTAATCCCACCAGAGTGTCCGATTTCAAAAGGCTTTACGACGAAAGCACACCAAACGATTATGTTAGGTCAGTACCTAGTCACAGCCATTTTTCCAGCCAAAGAGAGGAGTCACAAAAAGCAGAAATAGAGATAAAATGAATCACTAACCTTTGATGATCTTTATCAGATGACACTCATAGGACTTAATGTTACACAATACATGTATGTTTTGTTCGATAAAGTTCATATTTATATCAAAAAATCTCAGTTTACATTGGCGCGTTATGTTCAGTAATGTTTTGCTTACAAAACATCCGGTGATTTGCAGAGAGCCACATCAATTTACAGAAATACTCATAATAAACATTGATAAAAGATACAAGTGTTATGCATGGAACTTTAGATAAACTTCTCCTTAATGCAACCGCTGTGTCAGATTTTTTAAAACTGTACGGAAAAAGCACACCATGCAATAATCTGAGTACGGCGCTCAGACACAAAAACAAGCCATACAGATACCATATAGATCTTCAATAATGTTTCAACCAGAGAATTCCTTTGTCTTTAGAAATGCAATGGAACGCAGCTACCTCTCACAGACGCGCGCCTGACTGAGCTCATGCCATTCTGCCAGACCTCTTACTCAATCAGCTCTTATTCTCTCCTCCTTCACAGTAGAAGCCTCAAACAAGGTTCTAAAGACTGTTGACATCTAGTGGAATCCTTAGGAAGTGCAATCTGTACACTGTATCTTGGATAGGCAAAGAGTTGAAAAACTACAAACCTCAGATTTCCCACTTCCTGGTTGGATTTTTTTCTCAGGTTTTTGCCTGCCATATGAGTTCTGTTATACTCACAGACATCATTCAAACAGTTTTAGAAACTTCAGAGTGTTTTCTATCCAAATCTAATAATATGCATATCTTAGCTTCTGGGCCTGAGTAGCAGGCAGTTTACTCTAGACACCTTATTCATCCAAGCTACTCAATACTGCCCCCCAGCCATAAGAAGTTAATGAGAGAATCACTGACACGATGTCAGCTGGTCCTTTTGTAGCAGGGCTGAAATTCAGTGGAAATGCTTTTTGGGGATTCAGTTCATTTGCATGGCAAAGAGGGGCTTTGCAATTAATTGCAATTCATCTGATCACTCTTCATAACATTCTGGAGTGTATGCAAATTGCCATCATACAAACTGAGGCAGCAGACTTTGTGAAAATTAATATTTGTGTCATTCTCAAAACCTTTGGCCACGACTGTACTCTGCCACTTGCAGTATAGCACAGTGTGACATGATTGCCACACAGTCATGGTCAAGTGTACTCAGTGACAAAGGCTTCAAGGAAGAGCGGGATGTGAGTGTGTGTGTGTATTCAGTCATACACACACACACACACACACACACACACACACACACACACACACACACACACACACACACGTCCCATGTTCCCTGCACAGTGGTAAAGCCATCCATACTGTAGTATTTGTCCAGCAGCTACCAGACAGACACCTGGCAGAGGAGACCCGACACTCAAGACTGCCTGGCTGTGTGCCTTCATTGTCTTCTCTCCTTATTCTCTCTACTCTCTCTCTATTTCTCTCTCTCTCTATATATACTGTATATATATTTCTCTCTATCTTCCTCTCAATTTCTCTCTATCTTCCTCTCAATTTCTCTCTCTCTCCATCTCTCTCCCCTTCTCTCACCCCCTCTCTCCATCTTTCTCTCCCCTTCTCTCCCCCCTCTCTTTCTGTCTCTCTCTTCATCTCTCTCTGTCTCTCTCCAGGAGTTGATTGCAGAGGAAGCAGAGTGCAGCTCAGCTTTGATTGCTGTGTGTTTGTTAGGCACAGTGTGGAGCCTCAGGACATGAGAAATAAAGCAGCCCTATCTTTAGCCGCTAGCTAGCGCCCAGTAGCATAGCCCTCATTATAGGATCTCAGCACGCTCTCTACACGTGTTCAACTAGCCAGCTTCATACTGTATACTGGAAGTGCTATGTCCATCATTAGCTGGTGGAATACTAGCCTGTCCCTTTAGGAGGTTGTCCGACCATGCTGTGGGCATCCACATTTGGCCTGTCCAGAGCAGGAATGTCCAGAGCAAGAAACAGTCACCTATCGTACAGATGTAGAATCTTATTTTGATCACCCTGTTGCAGGAGAACTTCTCTGCAATGCAGGACATTTAAAACTTAGTGTATTTGAGATTTTAAAACAGGCTTCTGAAGTTTGTAATTTCCACTTTGACTTGATTTTTACCTCATCAACCCCTAGAAAAATGTCCATTATTAATAATCATCCACATAATAATTTATATTTCCTGTTGCTGCAGGATTATTTTCATGCTGTAACAAACTGGCTCAAATTACGATCCTACAGCTGTACATATAGTTCATTTATTTAGCACATAAGAAAATAAACATCATAGATAGAAAAAGTGAAACGTTAAAGTGCAGGGAGACGAGATAAACCCAAGAGGGCCTCTGCTCATTAGTGTTGGTAAGAGATAGCTTTAGCCTTTAGTCCGCTTGGGTTTCCATTAGCTACCATATTTGACATGTGTTTGACATACGGCTGGGTGATAGGACTCACTGTCAGGGTGTCTATGTGATATAACAAGCATGGTGAGAGTTAGTGTGAGGGGGAATATGTGATCTGACACCGCTGGTACAGGGTCAGTGGTGGTGAGAGAGAGTCGGTGGCTGTGATATATGGTGCCAGTGTTAATGTGTTTATGGAGTCAGTTGAAATGACTGGATTTGATGGTTCACGTCCATATTGTACACTCTGCCATGTCCATTATAGCCCCATCTCTCTCGCTCTCTTCTCCCACCATACATACATCATACACTAACTCTCATCTCTCTCACTCTCTTCTCCCACCATACGTACATCATACACTAACTCTCATCTCTCTCACTCTCTTCTCCCATCCCCCTTTCACACCATCTATCTTTATCTCTATCCCTTTCTCATTTACCATCCCCTGCTATCTCTCTGTTGCTCCCTTTTATCTTTCTCCGTCTCTCTCAACCCCTCTCTCTATCTCTCCCTCTGCCCGTTGTCTGTTCCTCATGTAGCTTGGCAACACAAATAGAGCGTTCCTAATTCAGGGCCCTAAAGCAGATAATCCTTCCCAGGATCGTTTGCCCCCCTCATCCTCGCTGGCATGGGGGATTAGAGGGGGCAGGGGGAGGGGGGTGGCATCCTGGCACGGAAGATGAGGAGGGCCTACTGCATGCCAACACCAACACCCCAGCTGATCCCATGGCCAACGGGCTGCTGGCATGGCCCGGGGCACACTCCTCAAAACATGCACGGCACGCTCACACAGACATGTGGCGCTTGTGGACACACACACACAGGCGAGCTGATACAGCACTTTATGGGACACAATTAAGCACATTTGTCTCTCTGCATTCAGCCAGCGTGCAACCCCTCACTTCTCCTGATTCCCTGCGCGTGCACATGCGTGTGTGTGCACTATCAGCGTGCACGTCCTCTCGTAAACACACTGGGAGCAAACCTGAGTGAATTACTGTGGTTAAGTTTGATCAAATGGAGCAGCTAGTTTGTCATGGTGCTTAACTGCATGTGATGCTCCCATCTCACCTCCCTGAGTGGAATGAATTCACTCCCACTGAGATAATGATGTTAAAGAGCAGAGAAGCAGCTAGGGCCTGGGATAATGCAATCACGTCCACGCTACAGCAATTACAAGCCCTGATTACATTTGGCACAAACACATGTGAGAGAGAGACAGAGAGAGTATTTTGTATGAAAAGTTATAAATTATATGCTAACATTTTTGAGTATCTCTCAGAGGGAGGGAGGGAGGGAGGGAATATGTTAATTTTTATTAGGATCTCCATTAGCTTAACGTTAGCTAATCTTCCTGGGGTCCAACACCAATTAATATGACATTACAAACAATTACAAATGAAGACTTTACAAACATCTAACAAGTCATTTTGGAATGACCAATGTAGATATTTTCAAATACACTCAACTTAAAAAGTTTTATATGACAATGTTGATTTGAAATATTTTGGACATCTATCTTGAGGGAATTATATTTGAGTCAGAAAATATTTAACATTCAGTTGATGCTTTCTATTTCCTGTCCAGTCATATGGTCTATCGCATTAGATGTTCTTTCTATTTCCTGTCCAGTCATATGGTCTATCACATTAGATGTTCTGTCTATTTCCTGTCCAGTCATATGGTCTATCTCATTAGATGTTCTGTCTATTTCCTGTCCAGTCATATGGTCTATCTCATTAGATGTTCTGTCTATTTCCTGTCCAGTCATATGGTCTATCTCATTAGATGTTCTGTCTATTTCCTGCCCAGGTATATGGTCTATCACATTAGATGTTCTTTTATTTTTTTTATTGAAGGTGGATTTACTTTTTGCCTGAGAAATATGGATTGGTAAAGAGTTCCATTCAGCTATGGCTCTATATAAAACTGTAGATTTAAGGCGACTTGTCCTTGGCTTGGGATGCCCGGAATTTACCTGTCTGGTTTTGGTGGTTATGTGTGATGCTAGTATGCACTAACTGGCCTGAAAAATGGTCTGTAATAAAATAACATTCTTTAAGAAAATCAGAAGACTAGATAGTAATTTGCTTTCAATGTGAAGCCGAGAGAGAGAGAGAGAGAGAGAGAGAGAGAGAGAGAGAGAGAGAGAGAGAGAGAGAGAGAGAGAGAGAGAGAGAGAGAGAGAGAGAGAGAGAGAGAGAGAGAGAGAGAGAGAGAGAGAGAGAGAGAGAGAGAGAGAGAGAGAGAGAGAGAGAGAGAGAGAGAGAGAGAGAGAGAGAGAGAGAGAGAGAGAGAGAGAGAGAGAGAGAGAGATTCTTACAACTGTTATAATTGTCAGTGTCTATCTGCGTTCTGTTCCTGTACATAATGTTACCAGACTGTTCTCTGTCTTGTCTTCCTGACGGCAAACAATGACATCAGAGAAACATTGAAACAGTTGAATTACCAGCAGTTCAAGGTTAGATTCAAGGTTGGTCCCAATCCTCACCTCACCCTCTGTGTCTGCTTGGCTGAGAGAGGGGGCGGGGCTATGTGTGATCTTTCCACTGCTCTCTGACCTCTAGTAGTAGTAGAGTACTACATGTGCAGGCCACTTGGTGACAGCGCTTGTGCCTTTGATGCATGGTGTTTATGACGCAGCCGTGATGAGAGCTCTCTCTGGAAGGGGACACGTCTGGCTGATGACCTATGAGGTCTGGAGCTCCATCCCTCTCCTCTAGCTAGCTTCCCCTAGTCTCCACCACGACCATTATCACCCCGAGGGACTGGACTCTGAAGTGCACCTGCCTGGAAACACTAAGAGACCTATAGTAAGAGAACAGAAGGGCTGACTAATAAGGCCACTGTGATGTAATGTACTGGGACCAATGGCTGTGTTGCGTGGTACTTTGAGAGAAGAGGGTCTATCAGATGGTTGATGGCTGGATCATTATCTCTCCATCTCTATCCCAACTGTGTTGACTGTGTGTGTTCGGGCCACTGTGAATTCTCTGGGTCTATATAGTGTGTAACCAAAGCCCTCTGGATTCCTCCATTAGACATATCCGTTATTAGTCTATATCCATTACAACCGGCTGTGTGAGGAGATGTCTGCTCTTCTCCTCTCTCCTCTCCTCTGTCCCGCTGGACGTTACCAGCTGGACTGGACTAGATGAGGTGGCCCGCAGTGTCCCTGGCGACCGTTGCCGTCTCACGGTGAGGATTGTTTCATTAGGATAGCACAGAATAACAGAGTGTGTGTGTGTGAAGAGGCGTTGTCAGAAAATAGCATGCACCTGTGCCCAACCCCAGCTCTTTCCTCAGTTCTGTCCTAAGGCAATCCTTCCTTCTCTCGTTCTCTGCTCTTCCACAGTCACGCCACCCGAGCCAGACCCCTTCTGTTATGTTCCCAACACACGTAGCAATCCTCTAGCTGTGTCACATAATGTGTGAGGCAAAACACACCGCACCTACCGGGAGATCCAAAAGTATTGGGACATTTGTTGTTGTTTTGGCGCTGTACTCCATCACGTTGTATTTGAAATGATACAATATATTGTATGAATAATGATGAGTGAGAAAGTTAGAGACGCACAAATATCATACCCCCCCCCCAAGACAATATATTATTTACCATTCATTTCTATTGGGCACAAATGATCCGAAAAACAACCAAAAAAAACAGGAAATGCATCCAACTAATTTGTAGAGTCACAAGCTTGATGTAACATTGCGTGCTATGACTATGGGACCAAACACTACACTTTTGACTACTTTAATACACATATAAGTGAACTTGTTCCAATACTTTTGGTCTTCGAAAATGGTGGAAAAATGTACAAAAAAGGCTGTAATTTCTACACGGTTCACCCGATATGGATGAAAATACCCTCAAATTAAAGCGGACAGTCTACACTTTAACATCATAGTCATTGCATCATTTCAAATCCAAAGTGGCAAATCCTGACAAAGATCTTCTTCCATTGCTCATGTGTGTCCCACTGCTGAGGTTAAGGCTAGCAGTTGGAGCAGCCAGCCTGTCTAGTTAGAGGCAGAAGAACATGATTCATACTGATATAGTTGTCACAGGGGCTGCTGTGTGACGGTAAGGACCTTGTCTTATGTTACCCCCAGACAGATGGTGTTTAGCTATAACCAGGACATCCAATAAACACCTCCTAGATGGGCCTCGGAGTCATCGTTGGAGCATCTCCAGTGTCTAACCTTTAGGATTGCTAATGGGGATATCGAGTTGAAAGGACGTGTGTGTGTGTGTGTGCGCGTGCGTGCTTGTGTGTGTGCGTGTGTGTGTGTTAGGCTTGGGTGATATACTGATTTAAACCGTGTCCCGGGGTATTTTGAAATACGGATGGTATGATTGTCAATACAATAATTGTTTTGACACACACACACACACACACACACAAACACACATCTAAGATGTTAATGAAATGGTATCCAGCCCAGGATTCCAGCTATGCATTTGGTTGACTAACTTGCTGGCTAAGTGGCTAGATGTCGAGATATTGGTTACAGCAGAGATGTTCAATCCCCTCCTGGTTCAAGATCCCTTCTGCCTAAATTGTTTTGTGCGTCCCCCCTAATAGCGCCCCTTGTGTGCAAAGAATATTCCCCAGTATGGTACAGAAACGGTATGACGGCATGAAAATCTGGATACCGCCAGACCTGTAGTGTGTGTGTGTGTGTGTGTGTGTGTGTGTGTGTGTGTGTGTGTGTGTGTGTGTGTGTGTGTGTGTGTGTGTGTGTGTGTGTGTGTGTGTGTTTGTGTGTGTGTGTTTGTGTGTGTGCGCGTGCGCATGTTCATGTGTGGAGTGGATTAGTGCACATCTGTTTGTGGCTGTTTCTGAATATCTGTGTGTTTTCCTATGTGTATATTTTGCTGTAGTGTGGAACCCCTCCCAGCAGTGGTAGTGGTGGCTGGTTGTCTTGGCCCCCAGCTGGGTGAGCCTGTGGTGGGGAGGGAATGTGGGGAATTCTGTCTCAACTGCAGGGCTAACTTTAGCTTGACCAGGGCCTTGGCCCGCAGGGAGAGGAGAGGACAAGCCTTCCAGAAGACAGGCCGGGTTTGGCAAAGCTTTTGGTCTGGCTGGCTCAAAACAGTCAACCACATATCAGCCACAGAATATAGCAGGAAGGATAACAACAACATGAGCCTGGAAGAACGTCTGTATACTTGTGCACAATATACACAGATTCTTACTGTTCACTTGTAGACACAAACAGACAGAGAATCTTTAGATGATTCTCCATGAAGTGTGCATTAGCTCCTCCTACCTCGTGTCTGCTGAGTGCTGTGTGGGTGTTGAGGTTGTTGTTGGGTGCGTTAGTCTCAGCTGCCTCAACTAGGTCAATGTGTCTCTCTTCTCTCCTACACTATGCTAATACATTGATATACACATCATGTATACAGAACATGTAGCCTGTGTACACATATGCTGTCATACACTGTTTATTACACATGATCTCTCTCTCCAGGGCCGGTCCTGGCCGTTCTGCCGCCCTAGGTGAGACAAAACGGCGTCGAAAAGACACTTAAAATACATATTTTCCGGACGTTGAAATCAGGTTCAGTTTCGGTTCTGAATGAAAGTTGAAAAGACGTCTTGTAAAGACGCCTATGTTTGGGCCAAATCAAGGCTGGTCCAGACCGGACACCATCTGAACCAAACATAGACGTTTATGATTGGTTCAAATTTGGTCCGGACTGGACCAAAAACGAAAGTCTGTGGACATGGAAATCAAGGCCGGTTCGTGCTTACTGGGGTGTAGCCTACCATGTCGACCCACAATGGAATTTTATGAATGCCCATCCATGTGGTCGGCCCACCGTTTGTAAAATAGGCCGTTGCATTGGCTTTATTAGTCCCTCTTCCTGTGACTAATCAATTTGGCTATTTAAGCTCTGAATATCAGCTACTCAGCTTTGTCAGGAGTTATCCTGAGCCGATTTGCAATGTGCTCACACAGCTTGAAATGCAGAAGTATTTTATTTTTCGCAATGATCAGCAGTCGTGAGTAGCCTGATTGTCCATTTTACTTTGTCCTGTTTTTAGGATATGTTGTTTGTTAACGTGTCAGCCCATTTTTTAAATTTGATTTGGCTCCATTTAGGTTAGGCTATTTGAGAAACTGGCATGGTGGTAAAAGTGCCTCATTATTACATTGTCGTACGTTTGATCTCCAGCCAGGCCATACTGTATGCTCTTTCTACCACAGGCAATATCTGTTACATGATTTATGTTAGATCATTTTTTGACGTTGGTGCTGCGCCGCAGCAATGCATCTCTCCAACAGCAACCTGGAGAGGCATGCTGGGAATGGACAGGATTAATATTATGAATCCCTGCCTTTGGCAAAGTGGGCACTGCTTATCACAGGGCGGCATCAGCGCTCACCTAAAAAGCCCATATGCCACTGGTTGAGAGAAATCGTTTTTGTTTTTGGGTAGAATTATGTGAGGTTTTATGTGTTGTTGTTGGAGGAGCGTCTCAGTCAGTTTAGCTCAGAAAGGTGGCTGGTGAGCGGGCCCGGCCCCGTCTCTCTCTCTCTCTCTCTCTCTCTCTTTCTCTCTCTCTCTCTCTCTCTCTCTCTCTCTCTCTCTCCTCTCTCTCTCTCTCATACATACACGCATGCGCACAGGCACACTTATACAAACACACCAGAGTAGGCTGGTAGGAGGACCTATAGGAGGACTGCTGTGGCTGTCGGTGACGTTGAAGATGAGGGAGGATGATTATTTTTTTTATTTATGGACATGGCCTTTATTCTATTACAGCATATTGGATGACTGTCATTCATATTCCATTAACCCAGTTCAATGTAACAGCGATAGGTTTAGGCTACTACCTGATACTTTAATTTGACCTATACCCATCATGAGGTTGCTACAACTTACACTCTTAGAAAAAAAGGGTTCCAAAAGGGTTTGTTGGCTGTCCACATAGGAGAACCCTTCTTGGTTCTAGGTAGAACCCTTTTTGGTTCCAGGTAAAACTATTTTGGGTTCAATGTAGAACCGTCTGTGGAAAGGGTTCTACATGGAACCCAAAATGGTTATACCTTGAACCAAAAAGGGTTCTAGATATCACCTTTTTTCTAAGAGTGTAGCCTATGAATTAAAGTTTACAATGTAGGTGCACAGGTAGAGAGAATGTTGAGTAATCAAAGTGACAGACTGTGGCACATTCAATACCGCCTTGCACACTCTTGCCTGTATCTAGCTGATTTAGAGTGTAATCATTAGTCCAACAGTTGCAAACGAGAGTTTCTATTGGATAAATTCAGATGTTTATCCCTATTTCGTACCATTTGCTTCTGTTTAAGAAACATTTTTCAACAGAATCAGGGCAATGAATTACACCCCTGATCACACGTAAACACAGTTCACTTTCATAGCAGCCACATACAAACAGCTCATTGTATATATAATTCCTTATCAAAACTATCTATGCTCTCCCCTTTGCTTGTGGACTTCAGTGCACAACACATCAGCTGTCTGTGACCATGCGAAAAAACCTTTCCAAGCCAAACCTTCATATCACTACCACTAACTGCACACAGCCTACATCGTTGTCACGTCATAGTCAACATAGCTACTACAACTAACACTTTAGTAAACCTGCTACAATCACTCAGTACAGTGTACAGTCAGCAGAAAGCAGTTTAGCAGTTCCACCGGATGGCCCGGTGGCAATAACTGAATATAACCAAAAGCTTACCTTGACTTGGAAGAGTTCCAGTGTTGGATAGCCAAAGCTATCCGAGAGCCGGGTGTTTCAAATCAAATCAAATTTTATTGGTCACATACACATGGTTAGCAGATGTTAATGCAAGCGTAGTGAAATGCTTGTGCTTCTAGTTCCGACAGTGCATTAATATCTAACAAGTAATCTAACAAATTCACAACAACTACCTTATACACACAAATGTTAAGGAATGAATAAAAATATGTACATATAAATATATGGATGAGCGATGGCCGTCGGGCATAGGCAAGATGCACTAGATGGTATAGAGTACAGTATATACCTGTACATATGAGATGAGTAGTGTAGGATATGTAGACCTTATTAAAGTGTCGTTATTTAAAGTGACTAGTGACACCTTTATTAAGTCCATTTATTATGTGGCCAGAGATTTGAGTCTGTATGTTGGCAGCAGCCTCTCTATGTTAGGGATGGCTGTTTAACAGTCTGATGGCCTTGAGATAGAATCTGTTTTTCAGCCTCTCGGTCCCAGCTTGGATGCACCTGTACTGACCTCGTCTTCTGGATGGTAGCGGGGTGAACAGGCAGTGGCTCGGGTGGTTGTTGTCCTTGATGATCTTTTTGACCTTCCTGTGACATCAGGTGTTGTAGGTGTCCTGGAGGGCAGGTAGTTTGCCCCGGGTGAAGCGTTGTGCAGACCGCACTTCCCTCTGGAGAGCCTTGCGGTTGAGGGTGGTGCAGTTGCCGTACCAGACGGTGATACAGCGGTGATACAGTTTCAGTAGGCTAAACTAGCTAACTGCATTCGATTCTTTGCTGCCCAACACACACACACACCTACCTCCTAAGGGATGAGTCAAGCCCTTAAACTAGACGTGATCATTCATAGGGATTCAGATCTAAGAGCGATGTGTCTCTCCTCTCTCTCTCTCTCTTTCTCTCTTTCTTTCTTTCTCTCTCTCTATGTCTCTCTCTCTCTCTCTCTCTCTCTCTCTCTCTCTCTCTCTCAATTCAATTTGCTTTATTGGCATGATGTAACAATGTACATATTGCCAAAGCTTATTTTGGATATTTACAATACAAAAAAATAAAAAATAAGAATCAAAAGTGTCAACGGGACAACAGTAACAACAATAACCAATAATAATAATAAATAATCTCTCTCTCTCTCTCTCTCTCTGTCTCTCTCACTCTCTCTCTCTCTCTCTCTCTCCCTCTTTCTCTCTCTCTGTCTCTCTCTCTCTCTGTCTCTCTCTCTGTCTCTCTCTGTCTCTCTCTCTCTCTCTCTCTCTCTCTCTCTCTCTCTCTCTCCCTCTTTCTCTCTCTCTGTCTCTCTCTCTCTCTGTCTCTCTCTGTCTCTCTCTGTCTCTCTCTCTCTCTCTCTCTCTCTCTCTCTCTCTCTCTCTCTCTCTCTCTCAATTCAATTTGCTTTATTGGCATGATGTAACAATGTACATATTGCCAAAGCTTATTTTGGATATTTACAATACAAAAAAATAAAAAATAAGAATCAAAAGTGTCAACGGGACAACAGTAACAACAATAACCAATAATAATAATAAATAATCTCTCTCTCTCTCTCTCTCTGTCTCTCTCACTCTCTCTCTCTCTCTCTCTCTCTCTCTCTCCCTCTCTCTCTCTCTCTCTCTCTCTCTCTGTCTCTCTCACTCTCTCTCTCTCTCTCTCTCTCTCTCTCTCCCTCTTTCTCTCTCTCTGTCTCTCTCTCTCTCTGTCTCTCTCTGTCTCTCTCTGTCTCTCTCTCTCTCTGTCTCTCTCTGTCAAATTCAAATTCAAGCTGCTTTATTGGCATGAAAAACATTGTGTCAATATTGCCAAAGCAACAATGTATACCATATACATTGTAACAAAATTATAAATGATAGCAAATAATAATATAAAATGGTAGTAAATAATAATACAAAATTAAATACAAAAATAATAACAATAAAATGGTAACAGTCTACAGTAAACATTAATAATTATAGTAATAACAATAATAGTAATAATAAGTAAGTTACTGTTTACTATGCAGATGTTATTATTCAGTGTCCCTCAGGCTATGGCAGGAAAATACATATTTGGCTGCAAGAGGAGCCATTGCTCCTTCGCCCATGAGTATTCTTAGTTTTTCCTCTGGGTTCAATTTGTAAAAATTTGGAATATATGTAGTCATTTCTGTGAATAATGAGTCTCTTTGTGAGGAATATTTATCACAGTAAAGGAGAAAGTGCATCTCTGTCTCTACCTCCCCTGTCATGCAGTGACCACATACACGCTCCTCTTTGGGTAGCCATGTCTTTTTATGTCTGCCGGTTTCTATTGCCAATCGGTGGTCACTCAGCCTGTACTTGGTAAGGATCTGTCTCTGCTTCGTATCTCTGACAGAGTAGAGATAATCAGCCAATTCATATTCTCTGTTTAGGGTCAGATAGCAATTTAGTCGGCTTTGGGATTTTGTTTCGTTTTTCCAGTATTGTAAGTATGATTCCTTTGATTGGTTCATGATTTTGTTTATTGGAATTCTTTCTTTTGAAGCAGTGCTGGTGTCAGCTTGGTTGGTGAGGTCCAACACCAGCTGACTGAGAGGGCTCGTTTCTGGGCTCAGCTCTTGGTCTTGAAGTGCTTTAAATTGCAGACTCGAATTTGGACTTGAATTTAGATGTAGCCAAAATTTTAATGATCTTTTCTGTATTTTCATTATTACTGGAAAACGGCCCAATTCTGCCCTACATGCATTAGTTGGTGTATTTCTCTGGACTTGTAGAATTTTCCGACAGAATTCTGCATGTAGGGTTTCAATTGGATGTTTGTCCCACATTTTAAAATCCAGTTTATTGAGTGGCCCCCAAACCTCACTTCCATAAAGTGCTATTGGTAGGATTACACTGTCAAATATTTTAGTCCAAATTCTAATTGGGATGTTGATTTTGAATAATTTCATTTTTATTGCATACATTGCTCTGCGGGCTTTTTCTTTGAGTGCCTTCACTGCCATATTAAAGTTTCCCGATGCAGATATGGTCAGACCAAGGTAGGTGTAATTTTTTGTGTGTTCAATTAAGGTGTTGTTCAGGGTGAATTTACATTTGTGTTTCTGACATCTGGGTTTTTTTTGGAAAATCATGATTTTAGTTTTTTGGAAATTTACTGCCAGGGCCCAATTATGGCAATATTGCTCCAGAATATTAATGTTTTGTTGAAGACCTTCTTTGGTTGGTGATAGAAGTACCAAGTCATCAGCATATAGCAGGTATTTCACCTCTGTGTCAAATAGTGTGAGTCCTGGGGCTGGAGATTGGTCCAACATGTCTGCTAATTCATTGATATAAATGTTGAAAAGATTTGGACTCAAATTGCAGCCTTGTCTCACACCTCGACATTGTGAAAAAAATTCTGTTCTTTGGTTTTTGATTTTTATTGCACACTTGTTTTCTGTGTACATACATTTTATTAAGTCATACACCTTACCACCAAGCCCACTTTGTAGAATTTTGTAGAATAGCCCTTCGTGCCAAATCGAATCAAATGCTTTTTTAAAGTCAATAAAGCAAGCAAAGATTTTGCCCTCTTTTTTTTGGTGGACGTGTTTATTAATTAGTGTGTGTAAGGTGTATATATGGTCAGTAGTGCGATGGTTAGGGAGAAAGCCAATTTGACATTTACTTATTACATTTTTTTCTTGAAGAAAGGTTTGAATTCTTGAATTCAAAATGCTACAGAAAATCTTTCCCAAGTTACTGTTGACGCAAATTCCCCTGTAATTATTGGGGTCTGATTTGTCTCCACTTTTGTGGATAGGGGAGATGAGCCCCTGGTTCCAGACATCAGGGAAGCAGCCAGAAGTTAAAACCATGTTGAACAATTTAAGCACAGCATTTTGCAACTCAGGTGTGCTGTTTTTCAGCATTTCATTTCTGATGTTGTCTACACCACAAGCCTTTTTTGATTTAATAGATTTTAGCTTTTCATTTAGTTCTTGTTGGGTTATTGGGTAATCTAATGGATTTTGGTTGTTTTTAATGACTGATTCCAGGATGTTCAATTTTTCTTTAATTTCTAATTGGTTCTGGTTTAAGTCTTTTTTGTCTCTCTCTCTCTCTGTCTCTCTCTCTCTCTCTCTGTCTCTCTCTCTCTCTCTCTCTCTCTCTCTCTCTCTCTCTCTCTCTCCCTCTTTCTCTCTCTCTGTCTCTCTCTGTCTCTCTCTGTCTCTGTCTCTCTCTCTCTCTCTCTCTCTCTCTCTCTCTCTCTCTCCCTCTTTCTCTCTCTCTGTCTCTCTCTCTCTCTGTCTCTCTCTGTCTCTCTCTGTCTCTCTCTCTCTCTCTCTCTCTCTCCCTCTTTCTCTCTCTCTGTCTCTCTCTGTCTCTCTCTGTCTCTCTCTCTCTCGCTCTCTGTCTCTGTCTCTCTCTCTCTCTGTCTCTCTTTCTCTCTCTCTCTCTCTCTGTCTCTCTCTGTCTCTCTCTCTCTCTGTTTCCCTCTGTCTCTCTCAATTTTTCAATTCAATTCAAGGGCTTTATTGGCATGGGAAACATGTGTTAACATGAGGTGAGGTAGACAACATACAAAGTGAATATATAAAGTGAAAAACAACAAAAATTAACTGTAAACATTACACATACAGAGGTTTCAAAACAGTAAAGACATTACAAATGTCATATTATATATGTATACAGTGTTTTAACAATGTACAAATGGTTAAAGGACACAAGATAAAATAAATAAGCATAAATATGGGTTGTATTTACAATGGTGTGTGTTCTTCACTGGTTGCCCTTTTCTCGTGGCAACAGGTCACAAATCTTGCTGCTGTGATGGCACACTGTGGAATTTCACCCAGTAGATATGGGAGTTTTTCAAAATTGGATTTGTTTTCTAATTCTTTGTGGATCTGTGTAATCTGAGGGAAATATGTCTCTCTAATATGGTCATACATTGAGGTCTCTCTCTCTCTGTCTCTCTCTGTCTCTCTCTCTCTCCCTCTCTCTCTCTCTCTCTCTCTCTCTCTCCCTCTATCTCTCTCCCTCTCTCTCTCTCTCTCTCTCTCCCTCTATCTCTCTTGCTTCTCCTTAATTTTGGAAGAAATGAATTTGTTCATTTGTTCAACTGTTCAACTATCGTCTTTCTCTTTGAGTCTACCTACCATATTTGATCCACTGCAGTGCTAGTTAGCTGTAGCTTATGCTTTCACTACTTTGATTGAGTGGACAACATGTTAGTTCATGCTGCGAGAGCTCTGATAGATTGGAGGACGTCCTCTGGAAGTTGTCATAATTACTGTGTAAGTCTATTGAAGGGGGTAAGAACCATGAGCCTCCTAGGTTTTTTGTATTGATGTCAATGTACCCAGAGGAGGATGGAAACTAGCTTTTCTCAGGCTACACCATGGTGCTACCCTACAGAGTGCTGTTGAAGGTACTGTAGACCTTAATTGTAAAACAGTGCGTTTTAATCAATTATTTGGTGACGTGAATATATTTAGTATAGTTTTATCTAAAAAGGTTTACTTTTTTAAATGTTTCACTATTTTTATGAAATGGTCCTCCCCTTCCTCCTCTGAGGAGCCTCCATTGGAGGACAGGCTCATTGTTATGGCTGGAACGGAGTTAAACATGTCGTTTCCACATGTTCGATGTGTTTGATTTTTTTTACATTTTATTTTATTTCACCTTTATTTAGCCAGGTAGGCTAGTTGAGAACAAGTTCTCATTTGCAACTGCGACCTGGCCAAGATAAAGCATAGCAATTCGACACATACAACAACACAGAGTTACACATGGAATAAACAAAACATACAGTCAATAATACATTACGAAAAAAAAAAAGTCTATATACAGTGAGTGCAAATGAGGTAAGATAAGGGAGTTAAGACAATAAATAGGCCATGGTGGCGAAGTAATTCCAACATAGCAATTAAACACTGGAATGGTAGATGTGCAGAAGATGAATGTGCAAGTAGAGATACTGGGGTGCAAAGGAGCAAGATAAATAAATAAATACAGTATGGGGATGAGGTAGATAGATGGGCTGGTTACAGATGGGCTATGTGCAGTGATCTGTGAGCTGCTCTGACAGCTGGTGCTTAAAGCTAGTGAGGGAGATATGGGTCTCCAGCTTCAGTGGAGGCGACCAAAGGAGGAATTGGCTTTGGGGGTGACCAGTGAGATATTCCTTCCTGGAGTGTGTGCTACGAGTGGGTGCTGCTATGGTGACCAGTGAGCTGAGATAAGGCGGGTCTTTACCTAGCAGAGACTTGTAGATGACCTGTAGCCAGTGGGTTTGGCGACGAGTATGATACCATTCCATCAATTCCATTCCAGCCTTTTACAACGAGCCCATCCTCCTATAGCTCCCCCCACCAGCCTCCTCTGACACACACACTCACATACAGTTTAAAACGTACTCAAATACAAAGGCACACAAAAGCCACAGCTCTCCTGAGGGCTTGTATACCGGTGCCGGAGACTTCTATCAGTCTGAGAGAGGTAGAGAGCGAGGGAGGAATAGACAGAGAGAGAGAGGAGGAGGAGGAAAGAAAGGTAACTGCTTGGCTGGCTGAGTGCGTGGTTAGAAATCCTAATGAAAATGTGTGTGAGTTTGACTGAGGAGCAGGCACCACCAGCAACAGACCTAGGGGACAGTGCCCTGCTCTGTGGCCCAGCCAGAGAGACTGATCCTGGGGGAGAGTGGGGACAGAGCCTCAGCCTGTCTGGTGGTAACAAGATATTCTCCCTAACAGGCTGGTGATCATCATGGTGTCTCAGTTGATCCAAGTAGTGGGCTGTGATTGGTGAATGATGTGGAAGTGGGTAATGAGATAGATTGTTTTCCAGATTAGAGTGGAAGTTTTCACACACAGAAGCGTGCACACACACACGCACACACACACACATACACACACACACACACACACACTGGCTGAGCAAATGTGAGCGGCCCGACTTTCACTGAGCCAAATGACATCTGTAAACAGAGATCAGAAACAGAGCATCAATTCATGTGGGACTGCTTTTATATTGGCTTTGGGTCGCCAGGCAACAAACACAAACAGTCTCTCTCTGTCCCACTTCCCGAATGTCCTCTGGCATTAACATGAGTCTTTCTCTTTCAACAAGGACCGAACAGAGTTACATGTGATAATTATGACTATGCTCATTAGAGGAGCGTATGCTTGGCTTTCCAGTGTTACACCGAAAGAGCACCGAGACTGCAGACATCACACACCTCAGGCCTGTTACAGACGAGCTGGAATGACAACACGGCTAAACACCCCCAAACAGGGAAACAGATTGTCACACCCTGACCATAGTTTGCTTTGTATGTTTCTATGTTTTGGTTGGTCAGGGTGTGAGCTGGGTGGGCATTCTATGTTACATGTCTAGTTTGTCTAGTTCTATGTTTGGCCTGATATGGTTCTCAATCAGAGGCAGGTGTTCGTCATTGTCTCTGATTGGGAACCATATTTAGGTAGCCTGTTTAGTGTTGGGTTTTGTGGGTGATTGTCCTTAGTGTCCTGATGTCCTTGGTCTGTGTTAGTTTACACAAGTATAGGCTGTTTCGGTTTTCGTTAAGTTTATTGTTTTGGTAGTGTTTGTGTTTAGTGTGTTTTTCATTAAAACATGAATCTCAATAGCCACGCCGCATTTTGGTCTGACTCTCTTTCACATACAGAAAACCGTGACACAGATCCCAATCAAAGGTGTCATCACGTGCTCCACTAAGGCAGTTATTTATCTTTTAACTTGTCCTTGTGGTAAAAAATGATGTGGGTAAAACAAAGTGCGTATTAAAAGTGCGTGTCTCAGAGCATCGTGGCACCATTAGGTGCAAAAACTCGACGTACCCAGTTGCGGCCCACTTTCTGGAAGAAAACCACTCGATTTCGTCTCTACGTTATATTGGCATCGAACATCTGCCTCCCTAGGAGAGGGGGTGACCTCGACAATTTTCTTTGTTAAAAACGAGAGGCTGCCTGGATCTTTAATTTAAAGACCCTCGCTCCCTTCGGTCTCAACGTAGACATTGATCTGAAGCCATTCTTGTGATCATTGTGATTTTTCCAATGTAAATGTTTGTAGGTTTACGCTGCCAAATTGTATCTGTGATCGTACACTATCCCTTTATGTTTTTTGTATGCTATTTTAATATGATAATTAACCAATTAACCAATAACCAATTCTCATATTAAAATAGCATACAGAAAACATAAATGGATAGCGTACGATCACAGATGCAATTTGGCTGATATCATTGGTTAATTCCGGAAATGATTACAGGCATCTGTGTGCCCTTTTCACACTCTATAAATGAGTCGCCTCGCAGTGTTTGTCATTATACCCTGATGTAGACAGCTTTTCTGTCGAAACGTTGGACAGAAATATTTTTGCATCTGAGCTCCTAGTGTGTGACTCTCCTTTATTTTTTAAGTGTTCCACTCCGCTAGCCAGCACCTCGCCTAAATAGCTGTGTTTCTTTCACCTCTAGATTAACACGCCTAATGATACCACTGCCTTTTTAGTCTATCAGTCTCTCTCTCCTTCTCGTCCTCTGTCTCTCTGTCTTTTTCTCTCTCTGTGCCTTTCTCTCTCTCGTTCGTTCTTTCTCTCTCTCTGTCTTTTTCTCTCTGTCTTTCTCTCTCTCTCTCTCTGTGCTTTTCTCTCTCTCTCTCTCGTTCTTTCTTTCTTTCTTTCTTTCTTTCTTTTTCTTTCTCTCTCTCTCTCTCTCTCTCTCTCTCTCTCTGTGTCCCTTTCCCTCTCTCTCTGTCTGTCTCTGTCTCATTGCATGCATACAGTGAACTGTTTCACAGAGATGTTGAAGATGCTAATGTAGGTGATCATGTGGACGGTCGTGTGACGGTGATGGCCTTAAAGCAGCAATCAGTAGTTGAAACAACGACAAAGAATGTGCCTCCCTGTTTCAGTAAAAAGTTGAGGGATGGGGCTGGAGAAATGTTACCACTCTCATAGACAGAGCTCTGTATGAAAGGACAGACCATCCATGATATCAACATGATGTTTTGAGGCTATATAGTGTTTGTTTACATTTACTTTGCTTACAAACCTTGGAGTGAAACAAGCTCATATTTTGGGTCATGGTGGAGTAACGACAGTTTAACTAAGCTCGTGACGCATGAATGAGTTATGTTCTTTAAGAATCAATGGGTACATGTGATTCATTTATAAGTCCGCGAAAATGAAAGTAGCAACTGCTGATTGCCACTTTAAGAGTCTGCTTCCCACTGCAGTGTCACCTACTCAGCTTGATTTAAATCTCCTCCTAAAAATAACCTCCTGGTTATTATCTGGCTCTAGTCTAACACAAGCAGCAGTGAATGCTAAATGTCAACTATTGACATGGCTGGTAGAGGATGGGAGACAGGCAGGTGGGGTGGCAGGGTGCTTATGTGGAGACAATCTCATGTTTCTCATGCTGATATGACTCTTGCATGCAAGCGTGTGTGAGGGGGTTGGGGGTGTGTGTGTGTGTGTGTGTGAGGGGGGTGGGGGTGGGGGCGCGTGTGTGAGGGGGGTGGGGGTGTGTGTGTGAGGGGGTGGGGATGCGTGTGTGAGGGTGGTGGGGGTGCGTGTTTGAGGGTGGTGGGGGTGCATGTGTGTGTCTCTGCAGGCAGGAATTGTTGTTTTTATTTGCAGTTGAGGTCACCCTAAGTGTTTTTGGGGGGTGTGTCTGGCTGGTTGTTTGTGGCGGTGTCTGAATGGATGTGTTTGTTTGTGATGTTTGCTGAATTGTATACTACTTACTACTTAGTCATGCAGATGCAAAGTGGAGGTCAACCGTTTCTATTTGTGAGAGCGTGTGTTCTGTAGTAGGGAGTGTGTGTTCACCATGTTCTCCGTGCTCTCTGCTCTCCTCGGGGTAATTTAAGAGGCGCTGACATGCCTCCTGTGTTTGTGTGGGTCTACTTGGGTGCCGGGTTTTGATTGCACCAGGCAGGAAGGGCCTTTGCCCCCACTCCATGCCCAGAGAGGGGAGCCTTGGGCTGGATGTGGGGAGGGCTGCTCCTCTCTCCTCCTTCTCCAGGGTGGCAGTATTTCAGGCTCACTGGACAGCAGGGACAGGCTCGTAAGTAGAGGTTTAATTTCTGAGCCGCTATGCCGGGTGAGCCCGGGTCATTCAGCGAGAGATCAGCTCCGTGATTGATGATCCCCCAGTACCGGGGGGGGGGGGGGGGGCAGCCACAAAGCGGAAGCAGGGTACATGTCAAGGCTGGCACTGCCCGTTCTCCCCCTGGGTTCCCCCTGCCACCCTCTGCCCCTCTCAGCCAGCATTCACCCCTCTCTACACAGCAGGCGCTACAGCCTCACGCTGCATAGGGCTGCAGTAAGAACATCCTCAGGCCTCTCCCGCCTAATACCTCACACTGAAACATATACCTTTGGTCCTTGAGGGCCACCACCCAGTAGGTTATTTTCAGGGGCCACAGATTGGGTTAGAGCTGCCCTCTAACATTCAGCTGTTGGAGGTGTTCAGTGTTCAGGCACTTGTCTATATGCTCCTATTCTTGCTACATGGTCATGTTAGCAGGAATAGATGGTGTGGGAAAGACTACTGTACCATGTGCTTATGAATGAATAATGTATAGCTTTTTGAAGTCCTTTTTTTCAATGAGCTGGAGTGAGGGATGCTTGGTCGTTGGCAGGGGGTGGTTGGGTCGTGTGGTATAAGGACCACAGAGATTTCTTTATTGGCTGCCTGGAATGGGCAGTGCTCAAAGCGTTTTGAGAAAACACATCTGATGGAGCCTTTGAGTGCTCCCAGAATGGCAATGTGAATAGCAGCTTTCATACCTCCTCTAACGTGTGTGTGTGTGTGTGTGTACCAGTGTGTGTGTGTGCCAGTGTGTGTGTGTGTGTGTGTGTGTGTGTGTACCAGTGTGTGTGTGTGTATGTACGTGTGTGTGAGAGCGGGGGGGGGGGGGGGGGGGGGGGGTTTAGAGTTTTAACTGCGTGTGTCTCCAAGGTTTGGGTGTGTGTGTGTGTGTGGTTTGTGTGTATCCAGTACGTAAATAAATCGTAGGCAAAAGGCTTTCAGGGGGCTTTTCACATGTTGACGTCTCAATCCATCACAGGGATTCTATAGAGCTGCCTTTTCATGTATTTATGGCAGGAGAGAGTAGGAGGGGAGGGAATCAACAAACACAGATCTTTTCGCTCTCTGTGTCTCTCTCTGTGTGGATCTAGTCTGATGGAGAGAACCCCCCCACACGTGTACAGTAAGTGTTGAGATGTGTTCAGGCAGCCTTTTTAAATCACATAGCACTCATCTGTCTGGGAATGTACTTTTTATGTTAGTGAAGAATTACATCATAAAAACCTAAAGCCAGAAGGGTTCGCACACACTTCACAAGAGAGTTTGTGTTCTATTTGTGTAACTATGGTGTGCACTGGTCTTACAAATACCCCAGACTTAACTCATACAGGGCCAGGTGTACCAATACTTACTACCTGTGCTAAGTTTACACCTGCAATTTTTAACAGGGAACGGATTACAGAAAAACTATGCAAAATGTGTCCCACTGAGCACAGTCAGGTCAACGTCTAGTTTTGATTTACATTTGGTTGAGTTGTCAAGTAAAGTGAATTCCATGTGTAACCAACCAACATTTCTACCCTGCCATTGGATTTAGGTTAAAAGGTAAAACATTTATTGAAAAAAATATGAAATTCCCTTACGTGAATTACTTTTTGCAAATCAATCAGCTAACACAGCAAGCAGGCGTGTAGTCACTCTGAGTGAATCAGCTTGATTGATAGATAGCACAGCACGCTCCTCAGAGAATCAGAGAGTAGCACTCTGTCTCCCCCCAGTGGTGCCATACTGATCTGCACGGCCTCCTATGTTGTTATACAATCTATGATTAGTAGGGGATTGGGTCGTCCATAGGTAATGAGTGTTCATGTGAGTGTGTCTGTGTGTACAGTATGTCATTGTATATATGTGCGAGTGTGTTTTCATGTGTTTCATGTGCGTGCTCATGTGTTTTCGCACCTGGGTGTGTTGTTTGTCCATGTGTACAGTGTCTGTGTGTGGTGATGTACACTGAGTGGACAAAACATCAAGAACACCACCTCAGAGCAGAATGAATTTGTCTGGGCATGGACTCTACAAGGTGTTGAAAGGGTTCAACAGGGATGCTGGCCATACCATGGATGCCATGTTGACTCCAATGCTTCCTACAGTTGTGTGAGGTTGGCTGGATGTCCGTTAGGCGTTGCGCCGTTCTCGATACACACGGGAAACTGTTGAGTGTGAAAAACCCAGCAGCGTTGCAGTCCTTGACACGCTCAAACCGGTGCGCCTGTCACCTACTACAATACCCCGTTCAGCGGCACTTAAATATTTTTTAATTCCTCATTCACCATCTGAATGGCACACACAAGCCATGTCTCAATTGTCTCAAGGCTTAGAAATCCTTATTTAACTTGTCTCCTCCCATTCATCTACACTGATTGAAGTGGATCTAACAGGTGACGTCAATAAGGGATCATAGCTTCCACCTGGATTCACCTGGTCAGTCTGTGTCATGGGGAAAGAGCAGGAGTCCTTAATGTTTTGAACAGTCTGTGTATGTCTCTGTGAGTGTGTGTGGGTACTGACAGCCAGGGCTTTACTTCAGGCAGGCCCAGGATCAGATCCCTCACGCACCTACCCTGAACCGTCTGAATCAGGGTTATTTTTGTGTCCCCGTCTTTTATGGGCTATTGGCTTTAACAGGGGCACGGAGGGCAGGGGAGAATCATATCGGGATGCCTCCATTGTTCCCAGCACACGTCCGTGCTCTAACACACCGTTATATCACTGTGACACTGGGCACCTCCGACTCACAGAGCACTGCCTCTCTAATCCACTGGCCCTGATCCTTCACCTCTGACCTCTTACCCCCGCTGGTCTGTTCTCGATGCCTTCTCTCTCTCTCGTCCTTTCTGTTCTGTCTCGCCTCTATCCCTTTTCTTTCTCCTCGACCTCTCTTTCCACATCTCTGTTCTCTCTCTTCCCTCCCCTCGTCACTCTCCTCTTCCCTGCAACTCTTCATCGTGTCATCGCACTAAATGAGAATGTGTTCCCCGTCAAGTTACCTGTCAAAAGAAAGGTTAACGGCACCATAAATAACACATCCCTCTCTCCTCTCCCAGGAAGGAAGCGTCCGTTCAGCCCACCCTCAGTGTTAGAGATGGAGGAGGACAGGAGCGGGTTAGGAGTGGGGATGGGGTTGACTGTGGACAGCGAGGTGTGCTGTGACCCCCAGGAGGAGGGTGTAGTCCTGGGGGAGCAGCCAGGTCCAGTTGGGGGCGCCCTGCCCTCCTCTGACCACAGCAGGCCCAAGAGAGAGAGGAAACAGCGCAGTTATACACTGTGTGACGTGTGTAACATCCAGCTCAACTCCCCAGCCCAGGCCCAGATACACTACAACGGCAAGTCTCACCAGAAGAGACTCAAACAGATGAGCAACGGGAAGGTCCAGCACGGCAACACAGGTAGGACACCCCACCCACTTTCTGCGCTACTCTGCGGCTGGACCCTATTCTAACCCCTAACTGTTCGACAAAAAGGCTTGCAAAAGGGTTCTGCGGCTGTCCCCATAGGACAACTCGTTTCAGTTCCAGGTAGAACCCTTTGTGGTTCCAGGTAGAACTATTTTGGGTTCTATGTATAACCCCCTGTGGAAAGGTTCTTCAAAGGGTTCTCCTATGGGCACAGCCAAAGAACCGTTTTTGATTCAAGATAGAAAACCGTTTTCTGTGAGTGTACAGTACTCTACTCTTCTGTAACACTCTGAGGCGGCTCACCTCTATACTCCCTTACCAGCTGATGAGAGGAATGATAGCGTGCACACTTGTGACAACGTGTGAATATGAGTTCTACCCCCCAATGACACATCAAGCTGCATTATATAACCTAGTAAGGTGCATCGGTACTCTGTTGTACGTGTTTCATCATACGTTCAGCACTTTTCTAAGAGGACGCTGTGATAATGAGTATGACAAGTGAACATGGAGAGCTGCTACAGATGTAGGATCTTAATCTGATCGCCCTGTTGCAGGAGGACTTTGTTGGAATTGTATTTCAGGTTTAAAAAGGTTTCTGAAGTTTGTAATTCCCACGCTGAATTTTCAGACATGTCTTTCCTTTTTTTTTTTTATATCAACGCCTACAAAAATGTTGATGAATTATAATCCACATAATCATTCACATTTCCTGTTGCTGCAGGACAATTTTCCTGCTGTAGCAAACTGGCTCAACCTGTATAGCTGTGTTGTGTCATGACTCTCAGTACAGGAGTACTAGTGTGGTTTAGAAGAGTGTATGGAAGTGTGTATAGTGTAGACGTGTGCATGGTGCTATATAGTCTTCCCTAGCCTGAGGCTGGACACGAGGGAGGAGAACAAAGCTGAGTTAAGTCATTAATTGGCTGACTAATTTATTGCTGGTTATTTTAGATCGTTCTGGTTCCTGCTCGCTCCGGGGTAGCTACAGCAGTGGCTGCAGTGGAGGTGCAGGTTTTCCCCATAGATTTGAATATATAGTGAAACTGGCTACATGTTCAGAGGTGAGTCCTTTCTGTCTCCCACTCTCTCTTTACTTGTGACCCTCCTACGCAGCTCGAAAACACTCTGACAAACCTGGAGAATCTGCTCTCAAACACTCATCACTCACTCTTGAATACTCTATCTCTATTTCTCTCTCTCTCTCACACACACACACACACACACACACACACACACACACACATGCACACACACACATCTCCGCATGAAAACTAGTCTGACCCACTTCAGGTGCAGAAATCTCGTACAAACAGCACATAATTACATAGCAACGGAGAGCACGGCAACGCTTGCCATGGCCACAGATTATTTGGCCCTGATTGGCTGCTGGCAGGCTGCTGGCAGGCTGCTGTAGGCATGGTGGTGCAGTGTGTTTCTACTCCAACCCTGTAGGGGGCAGCAGTGGGGCCAGACCGCCCTTGAGATTGCCTGGGGAACCATGGTACATCTGACTCAGCACTACAGGAAGGTACACAAACAGTCAATAGTCACCCGCTTAGGTCGTTCAGATAACTGGCTTTGGCAGTTAGCATACATCTGTGATGGCTGTGTGTAAACACAGTGTAACAGCAGTAATCTGGGAAGCAGAGAGATCACGACACACACATACAAACATACCACCACTCCTCCTCTCTTCTCCCGTCTCTCTCTTACTCTCACTCTCTCCCTTCCCCTCTCACCCTCCCTTCAACCTCCCTCTCTCCTCTCCCCCTCTCTCTCTCACCCTCCACCTTCCCTCTCTCCCTCTTCGCTCTCTGGAGTCACACAAGGAATAGTCGGCTTAGTAATGCAGCCATGCTGCCTGCAGGTGTGCTGCTCATGTGGACGTCCTTCTTTGCAGTCCTCCCAACCGTCCTCCTTTCCCTTTCCTGATTGCTTCATTGCTTCAGTGAGCCAGCACGCAGAGCCCAGCCCAGCCCAGTGCCTTGTGGCCAGTCAGTCTTTAAGAAGGATGGGCAGAATGAGGCCTGACGTGGCCACTGACCGTCACTGTCTAAAACCTGGGTCAGCTAGGGCATGGTCTGACTCAGACACACACACAGGATTTGTCCCCAGCACCCTGGCACAGCTCCTGCAGCGGAGAGAGATGGGGTGAGAGAGAGAGAGAGAAGGGGAGGGAGTGTGTGAGTGTGTGTGGTGTACGGTGCAGATTCCCTCTGACACACAGTCACAATCATGCAGCCTTATCTGTGCTCACCTTCTGCTGACTCCCACAGGCCCACGGCCTCAGCTCACACACACACACACACACACACACACACACACACACACACACACACACACACACACACACACACATTGCAAACATGTGTGGATCATTGCAATCTGTGTGGATGTTGAAGGGTGTGTGATGTGTGTTTACAGTATGTAAATGTCTATTCCTGTGTGTTTTTATGTGTGTTTGTTTGTGTGTGTTTGTTTGTGTGTGTGTGTGTGCGTGCGTTTGTGTGTGTGCCTCCGAAAGAATCCTCTCCATGTCAGCTTGTGTTACCCTTCCTCTCTGCCTCACTGAACGGACAGAGGGTCCAGGCTTTTCTGCTCTCTCTCTCTCTCTCTCTCTCTCTCTCTCTCTCTCTCTCTCTCTCGTTCTCTCTCTCTCTCTCTCTCTCACAGGGTGATGGGCAACCACAGTGAATCTAAAAAGGCTTTAATTTCAGTTTCAGCTGTATTTGATGATACAACTTTACTTAGCGTGTTCAGGAATAATGCATTGTCAGTTGTTATAAGCATGTATAAGCCCCTACTGTGTCTTCTAAATAAACTGAAATGTGTTATTTCTCTCCTTGTTATTTTGCTTTACATATTCTAAATGGCTACTATACTTTTTTAGTCCTTTTGTGGTCCTTTCCTGGTCATTTCCAAACCTCTTCAAACTACTCCTATAACAAAATAACAACTGAGAAACACATGATGCGAAAACAAGTATTATTTATTAGAAAATATGCTATTGTATTATTTGGAATGCAGATGAACAATGTCCTGTATGGGCACGTTATTCCTGTATGGGTACGTTATTCCTGTATGGGCACGTTATTCCTGTATGGGTACGTTATTCCTGTATGGGTACGTTATTCCTGTATGGGTACGTTATTCAGTGTTTCCCCTTGTTGGACCGGCGGCGGCGGCGGGCTCTCTTCTTAGTTGAACCACGGGATGTCACCCACACTGGAGCTGTTTGAGCATCTTTACAGCCATCTGTCTCCCTCTCAGCTCCTCTCTCCTTGTGTTCATCTCCATGGAGCTCGAATGCAGCCATTATCTATGGAAATAAAATAAACCTAAACAAATACATATTTTCATTCATGTTCCAATGTGAAATGTATAGATAACATTGTGGTGTTTTCTTAAGTATTTATAGTGGCATGTACAGTAAGTAAAATGTCAGCAGTATATATAACTGCATTGGGTAAATGTCACCATTTGGACCTAGTCTAATGTTGTTCCTAAAGCCTTTCTCAGACCCCCCCCCCTCATACCCCTAATCTTTCCTTCACATCACATTACCTGCAGTAGTCCTCGGACACTGCTGGTGAGCAGCAGGCCCACGCCGTACAACCAGCAGCCAAGAGCCAGAAACATGCAGCCTGCAGCCTCTATCCTCCTCTCTTCTGCCCCATTAATCACGTCCACCATCTTCTTCCACACAAGCTCACTCGCTCCCGCTCTCTCCCTACTCCTGAGCTCAGCTACTCGGGTGTGAGGCGTTCCGATGCTGGCCGTAGAACCACTGGTTGTCTCGGGCAAAGCACTAACGTCTCTGTATTTCTGGTCAATACTGTTTCTGGTCTGGGTGGTGGTGGCCTTGTCCGAGCCACAATGACCCACAGGGCAGGAGCCTATCTCCTGTTTCTGTAGCTTGAGGCAGCTTGGTGTATCCCCCCTGGATAGGACACAAGTCTGTCGCAGGGCCTTAATCCCAAACCGTCTCCTTAATGTGTGCCAAGCTGAGAGGCATCGATGCCCATTTTCAGAGTCTTTGGTAGGACTCGACCGTGAATATACCACCCGACCTTCCAATCTCAAGGCGGACACTCTAACGACAAGGCCACTGAGTCGGTTAGTGTTGTTTGTAGCTACCCGGGTAGCAGTGGGTTCCAAGTTGACCATAACACAAGCCTCTCCGGTACACTTGTACAAGCTGTGTCCAGTGGTCTCGCTGGTGTTCTGTTTGGTCCAGAGTTGTTGATGGAAGTTGATGGTGCTGGTGTTCAGGTCAATGTGAGGCGTGCTGGCCCACTGCCTAATGCCGATGGGGGGCATCAGGGCGTCCCGAAAAACCGTGCCGTCCAGATGTTGTAATGCCAAGATTACATGGACCAACAAATGAATGCTGATAGAGTTCAAAGCCATCTCTCAATCAGTGAACTGTCTGAGCAAATTCAAAAAGCAACTACTCTCTACAGCGATAGGCGAGTTGTGGTGTTCAGAATGTTTGATTGGACTGTTGTGCCATAGTGGTCTATGATGTCACAGAGGGCAGCCAACATGTTACCTAGGTTGAAGATAACTAGCATGTCACCCCCACCCTCCTTTATGACATCATTGCGATATAGATGCGGTAAAAAGGTCAATCGAACTCAACCAATCAAAGGAATGGTAGAGCACGGTGCTTGCAGCGCCAGGGATATGGGTTTGAATTCCCACCGGGGACGAGTACGGGGGGAAAAAGCTATGGAAACGTGTGCGCTCACTACTGTAAATCGTTCTCTGTAAGATTGTCTACAGAATGACTATAATTTAGGCTATTGTTTACATGTGTTTTTCACACTGTGTTGAGGTAAATATCGGAGTATAATGCTTGTCTGGATGTCAACCCCAACACAGGGTCATGTCATCGTTCCCAATCAACTGCATTACAGTTCATCAGTGATTTCTGTATGCTAGGTATGCTAACCAGCGTACACGGAAGGGAGTTAGCATTAAACAGTCACTTCTTCCAAACCAAAAAGGGACAGCTTCTACATGGTATGCAGCAAAAACAGCCAAATATATCCAAATCGGACTTCAGTAACTACGTTGTGGGTCTGTTACAACACATAAATCATGACGGGTTTGACGAATATCCACAGTGTTGGATTGGATTTGTTGAATTGAATCTGTACTGTAATAGGATCTCTTTGTTGAAAACTCTGGTGTTTCTCATCCTAAAGCTTGTTCTCCATATTCCTTTTCAATGTTTTAAATGGTGAGCCAACATGTTTTGAGCACGTTTATCTCCAAAACTAGTTTTGTATTGGCTCTCTCTTGTCTCTCTGCAGCAGATATATGGTGAGCAATATGTTTGGAACATCGAATTGCAGTACAATTGCAGTATTGAATTGCAATACATATAGAATCACAATACATATCATAGGTCCTTGGCAATTCCCAGACCTACTGTTCACCACTGCCCCATAAAGTACCAGCCACCATGGTCTCTATTCGTCTATTGAGGGAGCCAGACCATAATCCCCTCTAATTAGGATCAGCATGACCATCGCCCCACTCAAGGACGGCAACACCAACCAGCCAGCGCCTCCCAAAATATTTTGGGAGCTAATTAAAAGGGGCAGGGGGTGTTGGGGACATAGCGCTCCCTTGACGTAGAGTCTGCCAGGGTGGGACAGGTCCACGAACTCATGGGTGAGATGCATGGTGGGATAGATCATCCTCCTCTTTATTTGGGGTGAGGCAGGGAGGGAGGAGGGGGGACAGTGGCTTGGTCTGATTTGACCTGATGTCACTAGAGGGTGTGGCTTGGTCTGATTTGACCTGATGTCACTAGAGGGTGTGGCTGCTCAAACCACAGTAAAGGCTGTGTCTGTGTCTGTTTACTATTGGTTATCTTCTGCTTGGCATCTCTTTTCATATCTTCGAGCTTTGAGAAAGCATGCTATTGTGGTGTGTGTGTGTGTGTGTGTGTGTGTGTGTGTGTGTGTGTGTGTGTGTGTGTGTGTGTGTGTGTCTGTGTGTGTGTGTCTGTGTGTGTGTGTCTGTGTCTGTGTGTGCGTGCGCGTGTGTGTGTGTGTGCGTGTGTGTGACTGAGAGAGAGACTGCCTCTACCTCTTTCATGGTTCTGATCTTTCTCCTATCTCCACAGCCTAGGATAAAGCTTGTTGTTGTGATGTGTGTGTCTGCGTGTGTGAGTCAGTGTGTGTCTCTTCATGGTCCCTGTCTGTCTGTCTCCATCTCTCTCTCTCACTCTGTTTTAATAAAGCGTGAGGGATTGGATTAAAGGCTGGGATTTTCTGCATGAATGCATTTGCGCATCTGCGTTTTATTTTTGTGCCGCCTCGCTATTTTCCCATTTTATTTCTTCCCTGTGGAGGGAAATGACTTTCCTCGCTCACTGTGCCTTTGGACATGTGTGTGTCATAGTGTGTGCTTGTGTGTGTGTGTGGACGTTTGTGCATGTGTCATGTTGTTTGCAGCAGCGTCGAGGCACACCTTAAGCCCTGGGTATCACCACTTGTGGCTAGTCAGTCCCTGATTGGTCCATCTGAAGTGTCTGTCAATCTGTCAGCTGCATACATATCCCTATGCCGTCTGTAGAAGACTCCAGTGAAAGACTAGCTCTAATATAATCTCTAATACAGAAACCTTCCCTGTCGCCTCATAGCATATGCAAACACTTTGGCTGTGTAGTCGTTTAGCCGTGCACTCTCTCTGCCCACCTCACCCTGGGGTTTGGTCCTTCGTGTCCCACCGGTTTAGACTCTGGGAAAAGGTTGTTCCGGATCGGCACACAGGGCCCAGTGAAGCGGGAAAAGTCTGGAACAGGGAGACCGTAGGGAGAGGAGAAGGAATAGACCACCAAACATCTGTCTGTCTGTCTTTACTGTTTACCCATGTCTGTCTGTCTTTACTGTTTACCCATGTCTGTCTGTCTGTCTTTACTGTTTACCACTGTCTGTCTGTTTGTCTGTCTGTGTGTGTGTCTGTCTTTGTTGTTTACCAATGTCTGTCTGTCTGTCTGTCTGTCTGTCTGTCTGTCTGTCTGTCTGTCTGTCTGTCTGTCTGTCTGTCTGTTGTTTACCAATGTCTGTCTGTCTGTTGTTTACCTCTGTCTGTCTGTCTATTGTTTACCTCTGTCTGTCTGTCTATTGTTTACCAATGTCTGTCTGTCTGTCTGTCTGTCTGTCTGTCTGTCTGTCTGTCTGTCTGTCTGTCTGTCTGTCTGTTGTTTACCAATGTCTGTCTGTCTGTTGTTTACCTCTGTCTGTCTGTCTATTGTTTACCTCTGTCTGTCTGTCTATTGTTTACCAATGTCTGTCTGTCTGTCTGTCTGTCTGTCTGTCTGTCTGTCTGTCTGTCTGTCTGTCTGTCTGTCTGTCTGTCTGTCTGTCTGTCTATTGTTTACCAATGTCTGTCTGTCTGTCTGTCTGTCTGTCTGTCTGTCTGTCTGTCTGTCTGTCTGTCTGTCTGTCTGTCTGTCTGTCTGTCTGTCTGTCTCATGGAGACTAGGCTGTACTCACTATATGTTATTATCTAGTATAAATATCCAAAGCATATCCAAGGGTTTTGTTGTCACACAGCGCTCTGTCAAATTAATAGAACATTCTGCCACTTTCTTAAATGGCACAGAATATTCAATCCCTGCATTTCCTCAGTTCCCTTTTTAATGCATCTTCACTTATCAAACTGACCTGCAGTGTTCAACCATAGAATGATATATCTTTGTGTTCAACATCTTGTTACACTCTCTGTTTGTAATGGATGTCTAGTCATCATAACAGCCTTGTCTGTTTGGTTGCACCCCGCTATTGGAGTCCATTGGGAGATGTCCAGCCCTCCACCCCCTCCACCCCAGGCCCTTGGTGAGAAAGCCCAGAGAAAGGCTGTGTTTCTGGGCAGTGCACAGCCTTACTTCCCCCTCTCTCCCTGCAGCACATTATCCTTACTCCAGGCCCTTGGTGAGAAAGCCCAGAGAAAGGCTGTGTTTCTGGGCAGTGCACAGCCTTACTTCCCCCTCTCTCCCTTCACCCCCTCCACCCCAGGCCCTTGGTGAGAAAGCCCAGAGAAAGGCTGTGTTTCTGGGCAGTGCACAGCCTCACTTCCCCCTCTCTCACTGCACCCCCTCCACCCCAGGCCCTTGGTGAGAAAGCCCAAAGAAAGGCTGTGTTTCTGGGCAGTGCACAGCCTCACTTCCCCCTCTCTCACTGCACCCCCTCCACCCCAGGCCCTTGGTGAGAAAGCCCAGAGAAAGGCTGTGTTTCTGGGCAGTGCACAGCCTCACTTCCCCCTCTCTCCCTGCACCCCCTCCACCCCAGGCCCTTGGTGAGAAAGCCCAGAGAAAGGCTGTGTTTCTGGGCAGTGCACAGCCTCACTTCCCCCTCTCTCACTGCACCCCCTCCACCCCAGGCCCTTGGTGAGAAAACCCAGAGAAAGGCTGTGTTTCTGGGCAGTGCACAGCCTTACTTCCCCCTCTCTCCCTGCAGCACATTATCCTTACTCCAGGCCCTTGGTGAGAAAGCCCAGAGAAAGGCTGTGTTTCTGGGCAGTGCACAGCCTTACTTCCCCCTCTCTCACTGCACCCCCTCCACCCCAGGCCCTTGGTGAGAAAGCCCAGAGAAAGGCTTTGTTTCCATCATTTGTTTTTCACCTTTATTTAACCAGATAAGTCAATCGAGAACCAATTCTCATTTACAATAATGACCTGGCCAAGAGGCATAACATTGTAACAATGAACAGGACAACACAACAAGTAAATAGAACACACTATACAGAGGAAATGTACCAATTCGTCTAATATAAGAAACAATAAGAAATTCACAGTGGGTTTGAGTAGAGAGATTCAAGGTGTAAGAATATAATACTCAATAGAGTACTATCAATAGGTCAGAGACCTGGGAGGTCCGGGGCTCATAGCTACATGGCTAATTCTCATTGGTCCAAATTGTTTATACATTGAACCTGAAATAGGATACTTGTTATTTGGCCATTGGCCCAGTTTTATTGCAAAGAATTCTAATTGGTCAACCACAGGCAAGGGCTGAGTTATAAAACTACATCCTATCTCTTTGTTCTGTGGAGAGAATCACTGACGACAGGGGAGAATGAACATCTACAGTTGAAGTCGGAAGTCTACATACACCTTAGACAAATACATTTAAACAACATTTTTCACAATTCCTGACATTTAATCCAAATAAAAAATCCCTGTCTTAGGTCAGTTAGGATCACCACTTTATTTGAAGAATGTGAAATGTCAGAATAATAGTAGAGAGAATGATTTATTTCAGCTTTTTTTTATTTTATATCACATTCCCAGTGGGTCAGAAGTTTACATACACTCAATTAGTATTTGGTAGCATTGCCTTAACATTTTTGAACTTGGGTCTGTCACGTTCTGACCTTAGTTCTTTTGTTATGTCTTTGTTTTAGTATGGTCAGGGTGTGAGTTGGGTGGGTTGTCTATGTTCCTTTTTCTATGATTTGGGATTTCTGTGTTTGGCCTGGTATGGTTCTCAATCAGAGGCAGCTGTCATTCGTTGTCCCTGATTGAGAACCATATTTAGGTAGCCTGGTTTCCCTTTTGAGTTGTGGGTGATTATTTTCCGTGTCAGAGTTTGTTCCACACGGAACTGTTTCGGTTTTGTTATTTCACGTTGTCGTTTATTGTTTTGTTCAGTGTTCATTATTCTTATTAAACAAACAGTACACTTACCACGCTGTGCATTGGTCCTCCTATCCTTCCTACTACCCCTCCTCATCAGAGGAGGACAATCGTTACAGGGTCAAATGTTTCAGGTAGTCTTCCATAAGCTTCCCACAATAAGTTGGGAGAATTTTGTCCCATTCCTTCTGACAGAGCTGGTGTAACGGAATCAGGTTTTCTAGGCCTCCTTGCTCGCACACAGTTCTGTTCTGCCCACAAATGTTCTATAGGATTGAGGTCAGGGTTTTGTGATGGCCACTCCAGTACCTTGACTTTGTTGTCCTTATGCCATTTTGCCACAACTTTAGAAGTATGCTTGGGGTCATTTTCCATTTGGAAGACCGCATCTGCGACCAAGCTTTAACTTCCTGACTGATGTCTTGAGATGTTGCTTCAATATATCCACATAATTTCCCTTTCTCATGTTGCCATCTATTTTGTAGAGTGCACCAGTCCCTCCTACAGCAAAGCAACCCCACAACATGATGCTGCCACCGCCGTGCTTCACGGTTGGGATGGTGTTCTTTGGATTGCAAGCGCCCCCCTTTTTCCTCCAAACATAATGATGGTCATTTTGACCAGAGGACATCTCTCCAAAAAGTACAATCTTTGTCCCCATGTGCAGTTGCAAACCGTAGTCTGGCTTTTTATGGCGGTTTTGCAGCAGTGGCTTCTTCTTTACTGAGAGGCCTTTCAGGTTATGTTGATATAGGACTCGTTTTACTGTGGATATAGATACTTTTGTACCTGTTTCCTCCAGCATCTTCACAGGGTCCTTTGCTGTTGTTCTGGGATTGATTTGCACTTTTCGCACCAAAGTACGTTCATCTCTAGGAAGGTGTCTCCTTCCTGAGCGGTATGGCGACTGCGTGGTCCCATGGTGTTTATACTTGCGTACTATTGTTTGTACAGATGAACGTGGTACCTTCAGACATTTGGAAATTGCTCCAAAGGATGAACCAGACTTGTGGAGGTCTACAATTGTTTTTCTGAGGTCTTGGCTGATTTTCCCATGATGTCAAGCGAAAAGGCACTGAGTTTGAAGGTCGGCCTTGAAATACATCCACAGGTACACCTCCAATTGACTCAAATTATGTCAATTAGCCTATCAGAAGCTTCTAAAGCCATGACATCATTTTCTGGAATTTTCCAAGCTGTTTAAAGGCACAGTCAACTTAGTGTATGTAAATGTCTGATCCACTGGAATTGTGATACAATGAATTATAAGTGAAATAATCTGTCTGTATGTCACGCCCCGGCCATAGAGAGGCTTTTTATTCTCTATTTTGGTTAGGCCAGGGTGTGACTAGGGTGGGCATTCTATGTTATTTTTTCTATGCTTTTGTATTTCTTTGTTTTTGGCCGGGTATGGTTCTTAATCAGGGACAGCTGTCTGTCGTTGTCTCTGATTGAGAACCATACTTAGGTAGCTCTTGCCCACATGGGTTTTGTGGGTAGTTGTTTTCTGTTTCGTATCTGTATCAGACAGAACTGTTTTGGTTATTCTTTTTGGCATTTTCGTATTTAGTGTTCAGTTTCTAATAAATACATTATGAACACGTACCACGCTGCATCTTCTTCTCTCACCTTCTTCTCTTGAATGAATGAGTTTGAAGGTAGGCCTTGAAATACATCCACAGGTACACCTCCAATTGACTCAAGTGATGTCAATTAGCCTATCAGAAGCTTCTAAAGCCATGACATAATTTTCTGGAATTTTCCAAGCTGTTTAAAGGCAGAGTCAACTTAGTGTATGTAAACTTCTGACCCACTGGAATTGTGATACAGTAAATTATAAGTGAAATAATATGTCTGCAAACAATTGTTGGAAAAATGACTTGTGTCATGCACAAAGTAGATGTCCTAACCGACTTGCCAAAACTATAGTTTGTTAACAAGAAATTTGTGGAGTGGTTGAAAAACAAGTTTTAATGACTCCAACCTAAGTGTAAGTAAACTTCCGACTTCAACTGTACCTCTCGGCATAACACCTCTCCCCCTGATTTGCTTTGGGGTTTGTGTTATTGAAGAGTAACATCAACTGCTAACAAAGGCAACACAGCAGACTTAGTGATGAGCAGGTACATTGATCCAATAGCAGCTCAGGTAATATGTTTTTGAAGGAGTGTGGTGGGATGAATGTGTCAACTAAAGATGACCCAGAGTACCCCAGAGTGGCTTATTACCGCCGATAGAGGGATAGTAGAGGAGAGAGGTGCTGGGCGGTGGGAGAGGGAGATAGAGGATGATAAAGGGGGGAAGGAGTAAAGGACAGGCGGGGAGGCAAATGGATGAGGAAGGGTGAACACGAAAGCCAAATTGAGAGGAAGGGGAGAGAGGTGGTGAGAGGGGAATAAGAGAAAGAGGACTGATTGAGCGAGCGAGGGAGAGAGAGAGAGAGCGAGAGAGAGAGAGAGAGAGAGGAACACTGCCATTTACCCAGTGAAAATGGCTGCCCAGTAATGGACACATGATAGATGGCCATTGTAAGTTTGTACTAGCCCAAAGTTCACACACACTTACCATCTGTCACATCTGACGTGTGGTTTTACTAATGCCTTTGTCTCATTCCTGGTTCCCTGTGTGTGTTTTGCTCCCTGGGGACTCATATTGAGACAGCCCAGGATGAACAGAGGTACGGTATAGAGGTGTGAAGGAGAAAGAGAGTAGGAGAGATTGAGGTGAGAGAGAGAGAGAGAGAGAGAGAGAGAGAGTAGGAGAGAGAGAGAACATTTGAAATGTCTATATTCTTGAAAAAAAATGTGTGAGTGTAATGTTTACTAATATTTCTCTTGTTTATTTCCCTTCGGTTTATTGTCTATTCCGTTTGCTTTGTCAATGTAAACACATGTTTCCCATGCCAATAAAGCCCTTTGAATAGAAAACATTAAATTGAGAGAGAGAGAGAGAGAGAGAGACTAGATGAGACTAGGCGAGACTAGGCCTCACATAGAGAGAGAGACAGAGAGAGAGAGACAGCAGCACCTAGATCTTATGTACAGATTCTGTCAGACCTGGGCCCTGACAGTAAATCTCAGTAAGACCAAAATAATGGTATTCCAAAAAAGGTCCAGTCACCAGGACCACAAATACAAATTCCATCTAGACACTGTTGCCCTAGAGCACACAAAAAACTATACATACATTGGCCTAAACATCAGCGCCACAGGTAACTTCCCCAAAGCCGTGAACGATCTGAGAGACAAGGCAAGAAGGGCATTCTATGCCATCAAAAGGAACATAAATTTCAACATACCAATTAGGATTTGGCTAAAAATACTTGAATCGGTCATAGAGCCCATTGCCCTTTATGGTTGTGAGGTCTGCGGTCCGCTCACCAACCAAGACTTCACAAAATGGGACAAACACCAAATTGAGACTCTGCACGCAGAATTCTGCAAAAATATCCTCCGTGTACAACGTAGAACACCAAATAATGCATGCAGAGCAGAATTAGGCCGATACCCACTAATTATCAAAATCCAGAAAAGAGCCGTTAAATTCTATAACCACCTAAAAGGAAGCGATTCCCAAACCTTCGATAACAAAGCCATCACCTACAGAGAGATGAACCTAGAGAAGAGTCCCCTAAGCAATCTGGTCCTGGGGCTCTGTTCACAAACACAAACACACCCTACAGAGCCCCAGGACAGCAGCACAATTAGACCCAACCAAATCATGAGAAAACAAAAAGATAATTACTTGACACATTGTAAAGAATTAACAAAAAAACAGAGCAAACTAGAATGCTATTTGGCCCTACACAGAGAGTACACAGCGGCAGAATACCTGACCACTGTGACTGACCCAAAATTAAGGAAAGCTTTGACTATGTACAGACTCAGTGAGCATAGCCTTGCTATTGAGAAAGGCCGCCGTAGGCAGACATGGTTCTCAAGAGAAGACAGACTATGTGCTCACTGCCCACAAAATGAGGTGGAAACTGAGCTGCACTTCTTAACCTCCTGCCCAATGTATGACCATATTAGAGAGACATATTTCCCTCAGATTACACAGATCCACAAAGAATTTGAAAACAAATCCAATTTTGAAAAACTCCCATATCTACTGGGTGAAATTCCACAGTGTGCCATCACAGCAGCAAGATTTGTGACCTGTTGCCACGAGAAAAGGGCAACCTGTGAAGAACACACACCATTGTAAATACAACCCATATTTATGCTTATTTATTTTATCTTGTGTCCTTTACCATTTTTACATTGTTAAAACACTGTATATATATATATAATATGACATTTGTAATGTCTTTATTGTTTTGAAACTTCTGTATGTGTAATGTTTACTGTTAATTTTTATTGTTTATTTCACTTTATATATTCACTTATATATATATTATCTACCTCACTTGCTTTGGCAATGTTAACACATGTTTCCCATGCCAATAAAGCCCTTGAATTGAATTGAGAGAGAGAGAGAGAGAGAGAGAGAGAGAGAGACTAGGCCTCACAGAGAGAGCGAGAGAGCGAGAGAGAGAGAGAGAGAGAGAGAGAGAGAGAGAGAGAGAGAGACTAGGCCTCACAGAGAGAGAGAGAGAGAGAGAGAGAGAGAGAGAGAGAGAGAGAGAGAGAGAGAGAGAGAGAGAGAGAGAGAGAGAGAGAGAGAGAGAGAGAGAGAGAGAGAGAGAGAGAGAGAGAGAGAGAGAGAGAGAGAGAGAGAGAGAGAGAGAGAGAGAGAGAGACTTGACTTTTGACTTTTGGTCTTTCTTTATTGAAACATTCTCAATTCATTTAAACCCCCCCCCCCCCCCCCCCCCCCTCCCCTAAAATAAAAAATAAAAATATATCCTCTACCACATGATACAAATCACCATACACAAAAACCCTCTCCTACAACCGTATATCCAAAACATCTTCCCCAGCAATACAGACAGCCCCCCCAACACACCATATCTCCTCAAACATCTCCACACATTTGATCATTTTATAGAACTCAAACTCAACCCTAAGGCGCGCAGAGACCATCCCATTAAACAGTAGTAAAGGGTCTGTTATACCCCCACCTTTAACCCTGTTCCTCCTTGTTAGCCAAATAGCTAACTTTGCCTGAGCAAACAGAAAATTCAACAAAACACATTTTTCTTTCTCCTTACTCGAATACCTGTATCCCATTATAAACATCCCAACAGCAAAAACCACCCCCAACCTGTCACACAGACATTCCAACAGAGACATTAATGGCATTAACCTGGTGCACACAGAAAACACATGAATTACAGTTTCTTTCATTTGACAGAAAGGACACCCCTGCCCAATTCCCGGATCAACCCGTGCCAACCAGCTGTTAGTGGCCAGGGCTCCATGAAGAACCCTCCACTGGAGGTCCCCTGACCTCTTTGGTACTGGGGGTTTGTAGAGCGCCCTCCATCGAAAACCCACCATACTCTCCGCCCCACATACCCCCTGCCACTGATGTGCCTTCACTCCTGTTAGGCTTCTAATGCTCCTAACCTTAACGCAGAGGTTGTATAGGGCTTTACCTCCCACCCCCTCAAACTCCCCCAGGCTCGGAGTGTTAAAATCTAACAAGTCCTCCAGACCCCCTTGCCAGTCTCCAGTCTCTGCCGTCACCTGCAGTGGCGGGAACATTGGTGGCCCCTCTCCCTTTGGCCTCTCAAACACCCCCCTTACCGGCTCAGACAGTGCCTCCTGGACCTCCTCCAGGAATCTTTCCAGCAGCCTAAGAGACGTTATTCCTGTTTGTTGCGCCAAGACCTCCGGGGTTTTCCACCCCTCCTCTCCCAGCAGTCTCAGGTCACCCAGCCTTTGTAAACCTCCTGCCATCAGTTGCCTCTGCAGGGTGGCCGACTGAACCGATCTCAAAGGGATGGCTGGGTTGTGGAAGATAGGCTCCTCCCACACCCACTGCCCAGGCTCCACGCCCCCTTCTCGTGTGGGCCTTAGCAGCTGCCAGGCCCTCAGCACCGCAGAGTAAAACTCTGAGAGACCTGCTGTACTCAGCCTCTCCAGCTTCATGAGGAACAGCTGCCGGTCCAACCCTAATCCGCCAGCTCTCCTCAGCAGCGCGCATGCTGGTTCCCTCCAGCCAACATCAGTGTGGTACAGCAGTCTCTGCACCGCCTTTAGTCGGAAAGCAGCCATCCTGCTCTCCAGTTCCACCAAGCCCTGTCCTCCTTCGTGGACGGTCATGTACAAAACTGCTGCCTTCAGCCAGTGATGTCCCGACCAAAAGAAGTCCACCAGCTTGCGTTGCAGGTCTGCAAGCAGACCGGCGGGGGGGTTGAGGACAGCCAGTTTATGCCACAAGGAAGATGCCACCAGGTTGTTGATTATCAGCACCCTCCCTCTATATGACACTTGGGACAGGAGCCACCTCCACCTGGCCAGTCTTGACACCACTGCCTGTGACAGCCCCTCCCAGTTTTTGCTGACCCACCTCTCCGAGCCCAGGTACACCCCCAACACTTTAAGCCCTTCACAACCCCACTGCAAACCCCCTGGAAGCAGAGGAGGAGCCCTATCCCCCCATGCCCCACATAACAGAGCTTTGCTCTTGCCCCAGTTTACCTTAGCTGATGAAGCTCCCTCGTACACCTTCAGACTGGTCTCTAGTTCCTGCATATCTTGCCCATCCCTGACCATCACAGAAACATCATCTGCATATGCTGAGACTGCTATTCCTGTCACCACATCCATGCCTATCCAGCACACTCCCCGCAGTCTCCTGCGTAGCAGTCCTAAAAAAGGCTCAATGGCTAGTGTGTACAGCTGCCCAGATAGAGGGCATCCTTGTCTAATACCCCGTCTCACCCAGACTGGCCTACTGAGCCCCCCTCCCACCTTAACCATACATGACGCCCCAGCATACAACAGCTTCACACAGGTCACAAAACTCTTCCCAAACCCAAACACAGACATCACATTAAACAGATACTCATGATCCACTCTATCAAAAGCCTTCTCTTGATCTAAAGAGACCAGTCCAAAGTTCACATTAGAACCTCTCGACAAATCCAACATGTCCCTAATCAAGAACAAGTTGTCCGTGATTGAGCGTCCCGGTACACAATATGTCTGGTCCTTGTGTATTATAGAGTCCAGATGGGACTTCAGTCTGTTAGAGAGGACCTTGGCAAAAATCTTGTAGTCCGCACAGAGTAATGCCACAGGCCTCCAGTTCTTAAGTTCACACAAGTCCCCTTTTTTGGGCAGGAGAGTCAGAGCCGCCCGACGGCAGCTCATCGGCAACTCTCCTACCCTGACGCATTCACGCAACACGCAAAATAAATCCTGTCCAATTGTTCCCCAGAATTTTTTGTAAAATTCCACTGGAAGTCCATCGACCCCAGGTGCACGACCGGGGGACATCTGGGTTACTGCCTCTGCCAGTTCATGTGACAACAGAGGAATGTCCATTTCATCCCTCTGTGCCCGAGAGAGCTTAGGGAGTCCTGCGAACAAGACCTGAGCACACATAGGATCACACATTTCTGCCCTATACAATTCAGTATAAAACTCCACAGTCCGCTCCCGCATCTCCCCCACCACAGAGGTCACCCGCCCATCAGACAGCCGTAGACAATGCATACCCTTGGCTTCACTGCTCTGTCTTTCCAAACCAAAGAAGAAGGACCTGGGAGCATCCATCTCCTTGAGCATGGAGAACCTAGCTCTTACAAGTGCTCCCTTTGCTTTAACCTGGAAAAAACTGCCCAGGTCCCTACGTAATTCGGCTAAGTTAGCCTGGAGGCCTACATTGCCTTGCCCCACCATCTCTACCTCCATCTCACTAATACACCGCTCTAGTTCCCCCAATACTCTCCTAGCCTCTGAGGATGAGAGAGCAGTATACTGTTGACAGAAAAGCCGAATTTGCACTTTCCCCACATCCCACCATTGACTCAGAGACTCATACTCCTCTCTTCGCTGCCCCCATCTTTCCCAAAAAGTCTGGAAACCTGAGCAAAAAGTGGCATCTTGTAAGAGCTTTACATTGAACTTCCAATAAGATGCCTGCCGGGGCCCTGGTGAAATAGACAGCCGAGCCATGGTTATGTGGTGATCCGAAAACCCCACTGGGAGAATGGTAGCACCCAGCAGCCTATTGCTCTGATTCCTGGACATGTAAAAGCGATCAAGTCGAGCTGCACTCACCCTAGCCCCAAAAACCTTCACCCACGTATACTGTCTTGTGTTTGGATGTTTAGTTCTCCAAACATCCACTAGGTCAAACTGATTAAAGATATCCCTTAACACTCCCACTGACACTGAATGAGGCTCTTCCCCATTTCTGTCTTTTGTAAAATCCATTGTACAGTTCCAGTCACCTCCGATCACCAGCGTCTCCTCAGGCGCTACTTGTGAGAGTTCCTGTCTAAGACTCCCAAATAGAACCCCTCTTTCTCTCCCTGTGTTAGGCGCATACACATTTATAAAGACAAAACACATGTTGTTAATTTCTGCTTTAACAACAAGCAACCTACCCCTACACACCTCCTTTGAGGAGCAAATTTTTACAGCCAGACCAGGTGCAAAAAGGACTGCCACCCCTGCACTAAGATTTGTCCCATGGCTCAACACACTTGCCCCTTTCCACCAGAGCACCCAATCAACTTCATTCACCACATCACTATGCGTCTCCTGCAGAAACAACACCTGTACTTTTTTTTGTTTTACATATTCACCCAACACACTCCTCTTTCCCGCATCTCTGGCGCCATTTATATTGAGCGAGCCTACCCGAAGAGTCTCCATAAGAAGTGGGAGAAAAGCCAGCAGAGAAATAGACCAATAGCAAAGCTCAAAAAGCCCCAGTGTCAGTAAGAAATTAAACATCTAAACAGTGTCTGAAGGTAAACCTTTACGCACTGTTGTGACCCACTTCCTCAACCTAAACCGTTTCCTGGGTGAGAGGACACCATGCCCCTCATTTCTCATAGCATGTTGTACTGATCTTACAAACTTCCTAGGATCAGGAAAAAAAGCCTCAAGATTAACTTTTTTCCCCTTAGTCTCATTCAGGAACCTTGTCAGTTCTCTCAACGTGTACTTAGACCCCTCGGGTTGACTGGCTGTCAGCTCCGGGCCAATTGAAGAGGAGTCTGAAAAAAATAACTCCTCATCCTCTTCCTCAGACTCACTTTCCTCCTCTTCTCTATCTCCCACCCTGACCACCTGCCCTTTCTCTCTGGTTAGGGCCTCACCCACAGCAACAGGCAACATTTCCATGGTGCCTTTGTCCACACCCTTTTTCTTTTTCCTCTTGACACCCTCCTCCTCCCCCCCTAATCTCTTACACTTCCCCACTATACTCTCCTCATCCACTAGAATTACCTGACTAGACGCAGTATCATCTGCACCACCCTCCATAGCATGACTAGGGCCAGCCTCAGCTACACCACCCTCCATAGCATGACTAGGGCCAGCCTCAGCTACACCACCCTCCATAGCATGACTCGGCCCAGCATTATCTGCACCACCCTCCATAGCATGACTCTGCCCAGCATCATCTGCACCGCCCTCCATAGCATGTCTAGGCCCAGCCTCAGCTACCCCACCATCTCTAGCCTGACTAGACCCAGCCTCTGCTTCTCCACCATCTCTAGCCTGACTAGACCCAGCCTCCACTACCCTACCATCTATAACCTGACTAGACCCAGCCTCTGCTTCTCCACCATCTCTAGCCTGACTAGACCCAGCCTCCACTACCCTACCATCTCTAGCCTGACTAGGCCCAGCCTCATCTACACCACCATCTCTAGACTGACTAGGCCCAGCCTCTGCTATCTGCATCTCCTTACCCCCTGCATTTTGACCTCGATTTCCCCCACCTGCCGTTGTACCCTCACCTTGTCTATGGCCTTTATGTGGGCACGCAAAACTCTTGTGCCCCAAATCCCCACATTCAAAACACCGTAGACTATCTGTGCTGGCAAAACCGGCATAGAGCCCCTCCCCATGCCTCACTTTAAAATGCACATTTAGCTGTTGCTCATTATTGTTCAGAAACATAAACACTTGCCTCCTGAACGAAACAACGTGCTTAACGGCATCTGCCTGAAAACCTGCTGACAGTACACGGAAACCGCTAGCAAACTTACCAAAACGACTCAGCTCTTTCCTAATTTGATCATCCGTAATAAACGGAGGCAAATTTGCCACTACAACTCTTGTTGAAGGGGTAGAGAGAGGTGAAATTGACACCAACACATCCCTTACAAATATTCCGCTAGCAATTAGCCTACCGACCAAATTAGCCCTTTTCATGAACACAACCACAGCTTTGTTCATTCTAGAAGCAGAATGTATAAACTCAGCTCCTACCTGTTCACCGACCGCGAGCAGAACCTCCTCCACCTTAACTCCGTTCTCAGGAACACACCTGAATCCATGCTGTATCGACAGCGTCTCCTCCGCGCTAGGCTGAGAAGCCATTGCGCACACTACACCTTCCAACCCCCAGGAAAGTTACTCTGTCCTCTTCCACCCTAACTTTGAAAAAAAAACTTTGGATACCGCTAAAACAAATATTTAATTAACCCTCCACCATAGAAAATAACATGTAAATAAAAGAATCAAGAAAGTTAGTTAGGATAGAGCTTTCCACACCAAACACTCAAACTCCAAAAAACTCCCAGCATGCACCGAAAGAGAGAGAGAGAGAGAGAGAGAGAGAGAGAGAGAGAGAGAGAGAGAGAGAGAGAGACTAGGCCTCACAGACAGACATAGAGAGGGACTGCCATGTATAGCACAACACAAACCATGAAATAGATATCTCATCTTACTGGCAATTAGTCAAGATGACAGTGTTTCCCTGTCAGTGGATCCTGTGGATGAACACACACAGCTCTGTTTGTGCCTCTCTTTAATTGAACCACATGGTCACGCTCGTCACACACACAGACAGATCTGGGTAGCCGGGGTCTTTTTAGCTAACTCCGCTCCTTGTAAGCCTACTCCGTGTCATATACCAAAGATGCTAGTGGAATGTTTGTTAAAAAGACTGGTACCCAGGCTAAGATCTGGTGACTTTGACTCCTAACTGATCTGAGTGAGCTCAGCCTCCCACCGTGTTGCTTCACTGTTCCTCCACTTAAAAGACAACTTTCTTCTCCTCCAGACTAGTACACAGCCTCTTAGAGAGCTAGAGGCGACTCGCCGGTGATTTTCATTGTTATTCATGTATTAATTTATTCACTCATGGCAGACGTGAAACAGGGCTGTAATATGCAGATGCCGGTTTGTTTCTCGATGGGAATTTTCTGCTCCACTGCCCCTGTAGCTTCCACTAATAATAAAGTGAGGCAAGATGGAGAGAAAAGGAGGAAGGAGGAGGGAGGGGATGCCTGTCAGGATGCCTCCTAAGCCACCACACGTATGCACACCCACAGCTCGTCTCTCGGATAGACAGTGACCAGGTGCGATCGTCCTAGCAGAGGTGACCTTGACCTTGTCACAAAGACCAGGAGTCTAGCTCTCCTTTCTTCTCCTCTCCTCACCTGTCTTCTCCTCTCCTCAGCTCTCCTCTCTTCTCCTCTCCTCACCTGTCTTCTCCTCTCCTCTCCTCAGCTCTCCTCTCCTCACCTCTCTTCTCTCCTCTCCTCTCCTCACCTCTCTTCTCCTCTCCTCAGCTCTTCTCTCATCTTCTCTCTTCTCTTCTCCTCAGCTCTCTTCTCCTGTCCTCACCTCTCTTCTCTCCTCTCCTCTCCTCTCCTCACCTCTCTTCTCCTCTCCTCAGCTCTCTTCTCCTCTCCTCTCCTCACCTCTCTCCTCTCCTCTCCTCTCCTCAGCTCTCTTCTCCTCTCCTCTCCTCACCTCTCTCCTCTCCTCACCCCTCTACTCTCCTCACCCCTCTCCTTTCCTCTCCTCTCTTCTCCTCTCCTCAGCTCTCTTCAGCTCTCTTCTTCTCTCCTCTCCTCTCTTCTCCTCTCCTCAGCTCTCTTCTCTTCTTCTCTCCTCACCACTCTTCTCCTCTTCTCAGCTCTCTTCTCCTCTCCTCTCTTCTCCTCTCCTCAGCTCTCTTCTCTTCTCCTCTCCTCAGCTCTCTTCTACTCTCCTCACCTCTCTTCTCCTCTCCTCTCCTCTCCTCAGCTCTCTTCTCTTCTCTCTTCTCCTCTCCTCACCTCTCTTCTCCTCTCCTCAGCTCTCTTCTCCTCTCCTCACCTCTCTTCTCCTCTCCTCTCCTCTCCTCAGCTCTCTTCTCTTCTCTCTTCTCCTCTCCTCACCTCTCTTCTCCTCTCCTCAGCTCTCTTCTCCTCTCCTCTCTTCTCCTCTCCTCTCCTCTCCTCTCCTCTCCTCTCCTCAGCTCTCTTCTCCTCTCCTCTCCTCACCTCTCTCCTCTCCTCACCCCTCTCCTCTCCTCACCCCTCTCCTCTCCTCTCTTCTCCTCTCCTCAGCTCTCTTCAGCTCTCTTCTTCTCTCCTCTCTTCTCCTCTCCTCGCCTCTCTTCTCCTCTCTTCAACTCTCTTCTCCTCTCCTCAGCTCTCTTCTCCTCTCCTCAGATCCCTTCTTTTCTCCTCTCCTTACCTCTCTTCTCCTCTCCTCAGCTCTCTTCTCTTCTCCTCATCTCACCTCTCCTCAGCTCTCTTCTCCTCTCCTCTTTTCTCCTCTCCTCAGCTCTCTTCTCATCAGCTCTCTTCTCCTAACCTCTCTTCTCCTCAGCTCTCTTCTCCTAACCTCTCTTCTCCTCAGCTCTCTTCTCCTAACCTCTCTTCTCCTCTCATCTTCTCTCTTCTCTTCACCTCACCTCACCTCTCCTCTCTTCTCCTCACCTCTCCTCCATTCTCCTCTCCTCCATTCTCCTCTCCTCTCCTCTCCTCTCCTCTCCTCTCCTCTCCTCTCCTCTCCTCTCCTCTCCTCTCCTCTCCTCTCCTCTCCTCAGCTCTCCTCTCTTCTCCTCTCCTCACCTGTCTTCTCCTCTCCTCTCCTCAGCTCTCCTCTCCTCTCCTCACCTCTCTTCTCTCCTCTCCTCTCCTCACCTCTCTTCTCCTCTCCTCAGCTCTTCTCTCATCTTCTCTCTTCTCTTCTCCTCAGCTCTCTTCTCCTGTCCTCACCTCTCTTCTCTCCTCTCCTCTCCTCTCCTCACCTCTCTTCTCCTCTCCTCAGCTCTCTTCTCCTCTCCTCTCCTCACCTCTCTCCTCTCCTCTCCTCTCCTCTCCTCAGCTCTCTTCTCCTCTCCTCTCCTCACCTCTCTCCTCTCCTCACCCCTCTACTCTCCTCACCCCTCTCCTTTCCTCTCCTCTCTTCTCCTCTCCTCAGCTCTCTTCAGCTCTCTTCTTCTCTCCTCTCTTCTCCTCTCCTCGCCTCTCTTCTCCTCTCTTCAACTCTCTTCTCCTCTCCTCAGCTCTCTTCTCCTCTCCTCAGATCCCTTCTTTTCTCCTCTCCTTACCTCTCTTCTCCTCTCCTCAGCTCTCTTCTCTTCTCCTCATCTCACCTCTCCTCAGCTCTCTTCTCCTCTCCTCTTTTCTCCTCTCCTCAGCTCTCTTCTCATCAGCTCTCTTCTCCTAACCTCTCTTCTCCTAACCTCTCTTCTCCTCAGCTCTCTTCTCCTAACCTCTCTTCTCCTCTCATCTTCTCTCTTCTCTTCACCTCACCTCACCTCTCCTCTCTTCTCCTCACCTCTCCTCCATTCTCCTCTCCTCCATTCTCCTCTCCTCTCCTCTCCTCTCCTCTCCTCTCCTCTCCTCTCCTCTCCTCTCCTCTCCTCTCCTCTCCTCTCCTCTCCTCAGCTCTCCTCTCTTCTCCTCTCCTCACCTGTCTTCTCCTCTCCTCTCCTCAGCTCTCCTCTCCTCTCCTCACCTCTCTTCTCTCCTCTCCTCTCCTCACCTCTCTTCTCCTCTCCTCAGCTCTTCTCTCATCTTCTCTCTTCTCTTCTCCTCAGCTCTCTTCTCCTGTCCTCACCTCTCTTCTCTCCTCTCCTCTCCTCTCCTCACCTCTCTTCTCCTCTCCTCAGCTCTCTTCTCCTCTCCTCTCCTCACCTCTCTCCTCTCCTCTCCTCTCCTCTCCTCTCCTCAGCTCTCTTCTCCTCTCCTCTCCTCACCTCTCTCCTCTCCTCACCCCTCTACTCTCCTCACCCCTCTCCTTTCCTCTCCTCTCTTCTCCTCTCCTCAGCTCTCTTCAGCTCTCTTCTTCTCTCCTCTCTTCTCCTCTCCTCGCCTCTCTTCTCCTCTCTTCAACTCTCTTCTCCTCTCCTCAGCTCTCTTCTCCTCTCCTCAGATCCCTTCTTTTCTCCTCTCCTTACCTCTCTTCTCCTCTCCTCAGCTCTCTTCTCTTCTCCTCATCTCACCTCTCCTCAGCTCTCTTCTCCTCTCCTCTTTTCTCCTCTCCTCAGCTCTCTTCTCATCAGCTCTCTTCTCCTAACCTCTCTTCTCCTCAGCTCTCTTCTCCTAACCTCTCTTCTCCTCAGCTCTCTTCTCCTAACCTCTCTTCTCCTCTCATCTTCTCTCTTCTCTTCACCTCACCTCACCTCTCCTCTCTTCTCCTCACCTCTCCTCCATTCTCCTCTCCTCTCCTCCATTCTCCTCTCCTCTCCTCTCCTCTCCTCTCCTCTCCTCTCCTCTCCTCTCCTCTCCTCTCCTCTCCTCTCCTCTCCCATATTAAAGAATGGAATGCAGTAAATGGAACGGTATCAAACACATGGAAGCATGTGTTTGATGTGTTTGATGTTGTTCCATTAATTGCTAGTCATTATGAGCCTGTCCTCTGATTCAAAGTGACACCACCACTTCCTGCCTCCGTCTTCCTCTACCTCCCCAGTGAATTTATATGAGATAATAACCCCCTACTGACTGGAAGAAACTGACTGACACACACACACACACACACACACACACACACACTGTCTGTCAGGATAGAGAAACACACCAGTCACATACTGTAGGACGTATTACTTCATAGGGAGGTGAATATTGTCAAACCTATACAATTCCATTACAGTCTGACGTGGATAAAAAGACCTTGAGGAGAGACATAATGACGAAGATACAAGTCCTACTATACCAAGCTGTCTCCTTCCTCTAGTACAGTAACTAAAGCTTTCAGTGGATTAAAGTGTTCTATTCGGTTCTATTTGAGTTTCAACACACACAATCGCAACGCAAATCTGCACACACTGTCTGGTCTCTTTTTGCGTCCCTACAACAGCAGTTATACACACGCACACACACACACACACACACGCACCACAGACACACACACATACACACACATACACACACCCCAACACACACACACCTCCTCACACAGTACACTGGACGTCAAGACATTGTGTCCTCAACCACAGAAACACATGGACTGCATCCCAAATGACATCCTACACCCTAGGCCACTACTTTTGAACAGGGCCCATAGGGTTCCGGTGGAAAGGAGTGCACTGTATAGGGAATTGGGTGCCATTTGGGGCTCAGCCATGGTTCACTGGGACCCAAGGCATGCCATGCACCCAGGCCTGAGTCCAAACTCTGAGCATGTCCAATCAGCCAAGGCTTTACTAGAGGCCAAATCTGTAGCGTATAATTGGGTTTTAATCAGCTTTCTCATTCAGGCGAGCGCTAAAGATTAGGGCAGCACGGGCTCCGCTCAAAATAAGCATTCATAAAGGCGTGTGAAAGCCTCTGACC